>NC_073692.1:396962281-397037281 GCF_029784155.1 Uranotaenia lowii
AGAAGTCGTTGAATGAATTACGGTACACAAATGGAAAACTTTTTAACCTTTTTCGCAGAATTCAAATAACTTGAAGTTCAGAGGAAATTTTTTTTTTGGAAATTCCTTTCGAGACGGTAGAGGAAGTTGATAACTGATTTAAAACTTTTGTTTTAAAACGTTATGTTTTTGATTTCAAGTCTTGTAAAAAATTGTGGAAATTTCTTGAAAAACTATTATATATGTTATTTCAATAACAAAACCTGATAGAAAAATTGCATATTTAGATTCAGGACACCCAAATTAGTCAAAATGCCTTGTAAATTCATTGCACGCCAGAAGAATGAAATTTTTTTGGCCTTATTTAACATATCAAAAAAAAATTTAATGTAAAGTTGAACATTTAATAAAAAACACAAAAAATTAAATTGAAACTTAGTTGATATCTTGCAGAATATCTCATATAAGAGTTACATTTGTAATGGCAAACACGACTTTTTTAATTATTTAATTTTTTATTTAATTTAATTTTAATTTAATATAAAATTAGAATTCGATGAATTAATTTTGAAGTTATAATGGTTGGTTTCAAACTCTGAATTGGTTGAGTTGCACTTCTTAACAAAAACCCATTCTAAAGAGTAAGGATTTTTGTATGTCAAATTTAGAGTTTTAATACACATGGTTGAGTGACTCTAGACTTGAGTCAAATCAAAATTTACCATTAAAATTAGTTTCAATTCGTGAACGTCACATAGTGTCGTAAAATGAAGTGTCTCAAGCCTAGAGTAATTTAAGACTACATTCCGCCGGAGGCGAGCCAAATTTCTGAATAGCTTGTAAACACTTATTTTCATGATTATGATTTTTTAAAATCAAGAAATTTTCCGCTACAAAGGTGAAAATTTTACTTGGAAAAATTCTCCATTTGGGGGGGTTAACCCCTAAAATCCCCCCGTTCGCACGGCCTTGGTTAGAACTATTAAATTTTTAAATAAAAAAATATGCAGACCATATTTTTCGAACAAATTTACCTTTGAGTGAAGCGAAAAAATAATGACTTCACCGTTTTATGCATTTTTCATTTCAAAGTGGTAGTTAAAAACAAAAAAATGTCTTCTTTAAAACCCTCAATCATACACGTAAAAAAACACAATATGAGAATAACAGTCAACAATCTAAATGATTGTGGGGCAAATTCCAATACAAGTAATTAAAATTTATATTTTATCAATTCACTCTCATATCTACTTTATCGTGATTAACTGATTTTATGATAATTAACTGCCTATTTAACGAATTTTGCCACTTAATTTTCAGAAAGAGCTTCCGTGCACTACTAAAATGATGTATTTTGTAAGCTTCTATTTTAAATTATGCCTTTTTCAAGAAGACAAATTGGATGGCAAGGTTTCTTAAAAATAGTGTTTGGACAACCAACTTATTGGGTTTGATTTATATATAAAATAAATAAATTGAAAAGTCTCGTAGTTCAAGAGAAGCAGATCAAAATTTTTGCGACAAATAAGCATTTTATTTAGGTTGACGAAAGATCTATATCAGCACGTTTATGTTAAGTCAAAATTGTCAAAATTGTCAAAATTGTCAAAATTGTCAAAATTGTCAAAATTGTCAAAATTGTCAAAATTGTCAAAATTGTCAAAATTGTCAAAATTGTCAAAATTGTCAAAATTGTCAAAATTGTCAAAATTGTCAAAATTGTCAAAATTGTCAAAATTGTCAAAATTGTCAAAATTGTCAAAATTGTCAAAATTGTCAAAATTGTCAAAATTGTCAAAATTGTCAAAATTGTCAAAATTGTCAAAATTGTCAAAATTGTCAAAATTGTCAAAATTGTCAAAATGGTCAAAATGGTCAAAATTGTCAAAATTGTCAAAATTGTCAAAATTGTCAAAATTGTCAAAATTGTCAAAATTGTCAAAATTGTCAAAATTGTCAAAATTGTCAAAATTGTCAAAATTGTCAAAATTGTCAAAATTGTCAAAATTGTCAAAATTGTCAAAATTGTCAAAATTGTCAAGATTGTCAAAATTGTCAAAATTGTCAAAATTGTCAAAATTGTCAAAATTGTCAAAATTGTCAAAATTGTCAAAATTGTCAAAATTGTCAAAATTGTCAAAATTGTCAAAATTGTCAAAATTGTCAAAATTGTCAAAATTGTCAAAATTGTCAAAATTGTCAAAATTGTCAAAATTGTCAAAATTGTCAAAATTGTCAAAATTGTCAAAATTGTCAAAATTGTCAAAATTGTCAAAATTGTCAAAATTGTCAAAATTGTCAAAATTGTCAAAATTGTCAAAATTGTCAAAATTGTCAAAATTGTCAAAATTGTCAAAATTGTCAAAACTGTCAAAATTGTCAAAATTATCAAAATTGTCAAAATTGTGAAAATTAGCCAAATTTGTGTGAAATTTGTCAAAATTTGTCATAATTTGTCAAAATTTGTCAAAATTTGTCAAAATTTGTCAAAATTTGTCAAAATTTGTCAAAATTTATCAAAATTTGTAAAAATTTGTCAAAATTGTCAAAATTGTCAAAATTTTCAAGTTGGCAAAATTGTTGTGCACATTTACAAAAATTTCACACGCTCAGAAAATTTGACCATAATTGGAATCGATCTGCAGTCAGTTGAACCTTGTCAACTTTATCGTAAACACAGTATGGTGAACACATCAACATGAGTTTACCAAATCTTGATTGCAAAAATTGTTTTTTCCTTCTGCTTGTTAGGGTGTTTATCTTTAGCGATATTCAAAGAACTGAATCGAATGGTACCCACATACATATCTGATTTGCATTAATGAACGATCACCGCAGCAATGGCGACGACGCTGTTTAATTGACGAATCCAAACTTCATTCGAATTTCTTGACTGGTGTCTACGCGAAATACACGCCTGTAATGGCGAATGGCGGGTTTTGCTTTTCGTAGCTCAAATGGTAGATTTTGTTTTTTGGGATGAGGAGGTTTGGAGATCAGCGGTGGTTTGAGGATCACCACCTGTTTTTTTCTGCCATTTTTTTCCCGAGCCCACCAATGATGGAGATAATTATTTTAGTTTTGCACTAAACCATGAACTGTTTCTTTGTCAGATCGCGAGGTCTCTGCCATCAGGGCATCAGCAGAGTAAGTAGAAGTGGTAAATTTGAACAGCGTTTCTGTAATTGTGCCTTGGATTCCGACCGGGTAAAACTGCGCCTTTGCTGGAGGTCTTTCGACGACTAATGAGAGCACAAACATAAGAAGTGCGGCGCTCTGCCGTCGCATTCGGTCGCCTTTTTGTCAACCTTTCACTTCGGGGGTTGTTAAGGTTGAAGTGTTTGGCTTTGCAGAAAAATAGTGGTGATTAGGGAAGCTTTTTTTCGCATTGCTCTGTTGCTAAATATCTGCGAGTGCTGCCGCGGATGTCTCGTCAAGTAGACAAGATAGGTGATTTTGAGGGCAAAGCATTCTGGTGCTCGAGAGAAGTTTACGATTGGTATCGCAAATAGAATAAAATAAATTTTGTTTACCTCAAATGTCACTTCAATTAGTGAAACAAAATTGATTTGAGAAATAAATGTTGGAACATCGAACGAAGTATCTTTTCCGCCGCTGGAAAGCTTTCGTTCCATATGATTCGAACAAACGATAAATGACATCATTTTCTACCGTAAGCCTCAGAAAACATCACCCAGAGCAAGTTAACTTGTATTGAGAAAAAAAAGTAGAAAAAAATTATACTTGTAAACACATTTTGAAAATTTTATCATACAAAATAAGTTTCAAGATCTGCGGCCTGCAAACTTTTTTAGAACACTCTTTCTTTTTCAACCGTTTGTGATACAAATCCAACAAAAATGTCCACCACTTTTTCCCAACATGAGTGAACTTGCTCTCAGTGTACGATAAAACCTAAAACGCAGTGCAGTAGTCATGTAACGAGGTGGTGTCCTAAACATGTTTCTAGGAAGGTTTTTCGCTGGCAGCAGCAGTGCTTTGCCAGAGACCATTTTGCGTTCGCCGAACTCCAAAACGGCAAACTCACGAGGGGGACAACTACACAGTCCGATGGACCACGGTTTAGGCTCCACGTTCCCTAGCAACCAGAAGTGATTCAAACTCTTCTCTATAAGGTACCCCGAGACAGCAGCAGCGGGTGGTAAACAACAATGAATGGTGGAGATAAAGCACCCAGTCAGCGAACGTCCACAAACGACGAGACGTCTCCAAACGACCGACACAGACGCTATTCAATTATTTTCCTTCAATCACTCTAATTTTGCATCTCGCCTTTCCCTCGACGACCCAGCGTTGATTTCTTGCGGGGCAGCATCCAAGCCTCCAAGTGCTAGTCATATTGTTAGCTGGTACGATATGCTGGGTCCAAAAGGCTTAAGACCTTTGCGTATTATGACCAATCGACGGAGAAACGCCGTTGTTGTTTCAGATACCTACATACAGTACCCGATCAGTTGGGGAAGGTTGGTTTTTCTTTTACCAGCAAGCACCTCTTCAAGACAATCCCCGACATACCCCCCCTCTTCCAATTGCAATGGATTGGAACACGCGAGGCTGCCCATAAATATATCGCTGCACCCTCACGGTTTGCTTTCCTTGAATTGATTGCGAGAGTTGGGGTGGACCCAACCAAAATTTTTGTTGGTATATTTCTCAACAAAATTTGTTTTACGTTTCATATACGTACATTATAGAATCATCGCATAACACTTCTAAAAACAGCATCAACCTAACAAAGTGGAGGCAATATACACACATATATTGACTTCTGGCTTAAGCGATAAGATTAATACAAAATTAGACGATATTCAACACCTTATTTTTTTTTTCTTTACTACAAATATGTTTATTCAATTTTTTTTTACTTTACAAAAAAGGCACGCACGTGTTAAAAAACTATGCGCTAGAGCTAAGGCAAACTTGAAATTCACAGATTATAATTCAAATATGAAATCAGAACATTGAGGTCAACATCAACTGTGTTTGTGGAAAGAATATACTGTAAGTATTGTGTGAAGAGCTGAAACATAGAACTTTTTTCATCATTCGCAAATGTCCGAAAAGTGGGAAATCTGAAATTAGAAAACTGAATATTTCTTGTTTTACGCCTATTTACTAATTTTATTTTACTTAGAGTGTACCACCAGCAATTACGAACTTTGGCACAATCCACCAATCTATGATTAATATCCTCAATTTCTTGGGGACAAAAATCACAGTATGGCGGAAGTCCTCTTCCAAAACGATATTGTTTTTCTGCGCAAGCTATTTTCTCATTAACAAGAAGATACCACGAGGATTGATAATCAGAAGAGATTGACTTATGAAATATATTTTTCCAAATATGTTTCCAAGTGTAACTAGGATATTTTTCAACTACATGTGGTTTTGGTAAAGTTTCAATGTAATGATTATAAATTTTTGACGTTAAAGGGTTTTCTATGTATGATTGAGGTAGATATGGTAGCTCTAGCCAAAGTGTTTTGAGAAAACTGGAATTAATAAGGATTTGTTTAATATTGGGAGGATTTCCAATTTCTTGAGTCAAATTTTGTAAAAAGGTTGATGTTTGTCTGAATTTTAAGAATCGCGATATTAAAAGTGATTTGCATTTATGTTCAGGGGATATTAACCCAAGACCTCCATCTACTTTAGATAAACACAACTGATTAAATGAAATTCTCAGGCTTTGATTAAACCACAAAAAATTTCCGTGAAGTGATTTTAATTTGGCACAAATTTTTTTATTTGTCGAAACTGTTGAAGCTAAAAACCAAATCCTTGATGAAGCATATGTATTTAATTAAATAACTTTTTGAATTATGTTTAGCGTTCTATATCTGTTCAGGTTCAAAACAAAATTCAGTTTTTGAAAAAGATCGTTCCAATTTTTATTTGTAATTTTCACAGTGCTATTATTATACCAAATTCCTAAAATTTTTACTTCATCCTTTAAATCTATCCAATTTGGTATATTATTAATTGTTGTATTCAAACCAACTTTCATTGAAAATGTTTTACTATAATTTACTTTAGCTCCAGCTGCCTTTTCAAATGCATCAAAAATAAGCTTTATTGTATTTAAGGTATTAGGGTCATTTATAAACATACTTATATCATCTGCATAACAATTTATAATATCTTCATTCCGAATAAAATTTTCTTCCAATTTTGCTATCAAAGTTTCTATATAGATACAAAAAAAAAGCATAGATAGGGAATCGCCCTGTCTCACCGAACGTTCAATTTTAATTTCACGCGAGATATTTCCATTGATTAAAATCTTTGAAAAAGAGTTTTCATAACATGTCCTTATGAATGTGATAAAATTTGAGTTGAATCCTATTTTTGATAAAATGTTATATAAAAACTGATGGTTAACACGATCGAACGCCTTCTCTAAATCGAAAGAAATCAATATGGCAGTTTTCTTATTAATATTCAATTCGCTTATTTTGTCTCTTATTGAACATGTTGCCTCATATATGTTCCTGCTTTTAGTAGCGCATTTTTGTGCATCTGATAATATAAAATTATTTAATTTTGCTAATCTATTTTTTAAAATTCTTGCTATTAATTTATAATCAAAATTCAAAAGTGTAATAGGTCTGTAATTTTCAATTTTATTTTTGTTGCCCTTCTTTTTTATTAAAATTATTACAACTTCCATTAATTTTTTTGAACTTTGACAGTTGATTACATCATCCATCACTAGCAGGAATTCTTTTTTAATAATATTCCAACATGAGGTGTAAAATGATTTCGTTAGTCCATCACAACCCGGTGATTTACGAGATTGACTCTGCTTAATTCTTGCCCAAGCTTCTTCCTCTGATATCTCATTCATCAAATTCCTATTTTCTATCAAGTCATCAGGTAAAACCTTGACTGGGTTAAAAGAAGTGCCATCAACTGGCTGCTCTTTAAAAAGTTCAGTGTAAAAGGAAACTATTTCTTTCTCAATTTTAGTTGAATCGTTATCTACCTTTCCATTTATTTCTAGTGATCCTATCGTTGCATTTCCACGATTTCTTGCCATTTCTGCAACTTGAAAAATTGAAATGTCCTCTCCTGCTATATATGTCTTTGAATTTTGGAAGAAACTTTTCGATAAAAGTTTTTGATTAGCTAACATTTTACCTTTTATTTTATTTATTTCACTTAATAATGAAGGATTATTTAAATACTGACCATACAAATTATTCAACGTGCAATAGAAAAACTCTTCAGTATCTCTAAATCTTTTTTTGATCTCATTCTGTTTCCATTTAAAAAAAGCCACAATTTTCAGTTTCGCAAAATCAGTCCACCAAGATAACCAAGTAGAATAATATCTTTTTTGAGTGATCCAATGGTTCCATTTTTGTTGAAATTCTTGCAGATTTTCCTCATTAATTACTGAATTATTAAATCGCCAAAAACCTTTTCCAGATGGTTTGCCCAAACAAAGTAATCTAACTTTTAAAATAACTGCTTTATGATCAGAAAATGAACATAAATTAGATTTTATTTGAGCTACTTGATTTTTAAGTTCATCACTTATATAAATTCTATCCAACCTTGCCCCAGAGCCGTTTCTTATGAAAGTGTAATCTATGTTAGAATTATTTTTTATGTTCCACGAATCGAATAATTTTAATTTTTCAACAAAATATTTCAAAGATTGGCTAAAATTTGACGCATGATTTGCATCGTTTTTTATTGATTATGCTATTGAAATCTCCTCCCAATATCAAATTTCCAAATCCATTATTTTTATAAAAAGGTAATGTATTTTTAAAAAAATTCTCTCTGCTCAATTTATTTGCACTCCCCGAGGGTGCATAAATGCACCAAATTGTTGTATTGTTGTTTATTTTAATGCTTATGATACGACTATCTAAACTTTTACTAATATTTGACACTTTGATATAAGATTTAACCAGAATAGCTGTTCCTCTTTTATTGAAATCAATATTACAAAAAGTTTCAAACCCTTTTATCTGAAATTCATTAGAAACTTCCTGCAACAACACAATATCTAAGTCCATTAAAAAAATAAATGATTTCAAGGCATTGATTTTATTTTCGTTTGATATTCCGTTAAGATTGATTGTTCCAATGTTATAGCACAAAAAATTATTCATATTTAAACTTTTACTTATTTCTTTTGATTATAATTTCTCGTTGTTAACCTCCCCCGCATTATTCCAATCTGTCATCGTTTTGTCACCGTTTTCATCGTCAGAAAGAAGAAGCCTGAACGAATTGCTCTGCAGCACATTCTCAATATGATCCAAACTATTCATAGAACCGGTTCGCCCATCGGATTGATTAACCTTTCTCCCAACCGATTCCCGCAAGTTTCGGACATTTGATCGCGATCGTGAGTTCCGTTGTGTAGTTTTTGTGTTCGTGTTTATGTTAGTGTTAGTGTTGTACCGTGTTGTAGCTTTTGATGTTCTTTGTGTTTTGTTGAGTTGACCTTCATCTTGAATATTATCTTTGCGAACCAAATTGTTTAAGTTTATGAATTTCAAACCTACCTCACCTCTTGTATAATTTGAATTTTTTGTGCCTTCTTCCGTTCCTCTGTCAACTCCTTTGTTTACCTTGCTAGTTTTTGGCCTCTCTTCGTGGTTAGCAACGTTCTTAACCGCACCGGCATAGTTAACTCCGGTAGCTATAAGACGATCGCTAATGCTCCCACCTTGCAACTGCATCTCCATATAACTGGCCTCGATACATGTACGCCCCCAATGGACCGGTTTGTGGCAGTGTCGACATGTCTGCTGCTGATGTTTGTAGGTGACCAGAGAGACTTCACCACAGATGTTTATATATGATGGAACTGCGGTGTGAAGTCTCACTCTCACTGCACGAACTCCATTCTTGATACCGTTGAGCATAGCTGGTTCCGTCCAACACTCTTCTTTGAGCCACAAAATTTCTCCGTACTCCCCCAAAGCCTTGACGATAACCGTGTTATCTGTTTGCGGTGATACGTCGTGGACACGTACCGTTGTTGCTCCATCCTCCATAAAAACGCTAACCCTGTACTTGACATCTTCAAGGGTTATAATATGTATTCCCCCGTTGAGTTCTGTTGCAGCTACAGCAGATTCCTCCGAATCTACCTCGACGAAAACTAAAGCTTTGCCCGTGTTGTGTTGTAGGGATCTCACTTTGGAATACTCCACCTTCAAATTCTCGTTAACAAACTTTGCTATGATGACCATATTCACTTTTCTCGATGGAATATTTCCCATATCTACTACCAGTGTGTTGTGGCGCGGTCCATTTGATGCTAGATGGTAAGCTGGAGCCGCCATCTTACCACGTGTTCGTGTTGGTTGTTGTGATTTCTGGGACAAAAGTCCACAGACTATTGTTTTGAAGCGCTTAATACGATAGTCACCAGCTCAAACAAGAAACGTCTTGACCACTCAACTGCCGAACACAGACTGAATTCGTACATACTAAGAGAATGCGAGAGAGCGCATGTTTTGCTATCAATGCAAGCGAACCGTTGATAGGGACAATATTTGCTGCTTTGCTCATGGGACATTTTTTCCACATGAACCATCTAATTACTATCATTCTGGATGCACTGCTTGTCGCAGAGAGAACATCAACACATTTTTCTCACTTTAATCCCCCGCGGGAGAACAAATTCGCAAACACTTTTGAAAAAGGAGAATGCGTCAAATGTAAACAAATGGAGTTAACAGCTGGAAAATGAAGTACGTTCGGAGACCTACATTTTGAGTGTAGGTACAAAGTTAACTGAAAGATAATTGATTTACGATAAATAGAGAAAACAAAATAAAATTTCGGCCGGGAGCTTATGGAGAGCTGTCAAACTTTGAACGAATTTTAATCGAAATAGTGATGTTGGCGCATTCGCCGTATTCAAAATTTGATACCGATATACGATTTGAACCGAACTTTAAGTAACTATTTTCACGATAGTTTACTTCTTTGGTAGGAATTGTGATTCGCATTAACATTGTTAACGATTTGAGCTATCATCTCTAAAGCGATTTGATGTTGGCTGGGGATGGCATATATCAAACAAAATAAAATTTAAATTTTTTAAAGATGACTTAAAAAAATGACTTAGTAAAAACTTTAATTTCCAATACATATACAAAAGTTACTTCATTTTGTGATCATTTAAATACAAATTCCATACAAAATAACGGACGGAATCAAGGACTTTTCTATTTTTGAAAAAGTAATATCACGATAAAGGTTAAGATTATTGAACAATGGGCAGTATGAAAACTTTCAAGAGCCTCGTTTGTTTTGATGTAACGCTGCTTTCTATAATCTTATATAAATAATGCTTCGAAAACGAACCCTTGGGAGCTAAAATCGTTTCTCGCACTGGCAGAAAGTTCTATTCTGATTAGGTAAACGACGCTCAAATTTGTATGGAACTTTGACATCATTTGTACTTTAACTTCTTTGGCCCCTCATTGATCTCGGTGATCGGAAACTGTACTGATCCGTAGTGTTCGTGCCTCTTGATCGTTCTTGTGACCTGTTAGTAGCTGAGTCTTTCTCGCGCTGCCTCTCCAAAGTAAGGTCAATCTGTTATCTCGAAGATGATATACATACATGTTATCGTTGATTTCAACTTGCCTGGCTTGAAATGGTGCCCTTCTCATGGCGGCTTTTTGTTCCCCGATCCTATGCGTTCCTATTTCTCGGCTCCTTCCAACATCTTCCTGGACTTTTTGAGCATCGCAACTTTTCGCCAGATCAACATCTTCGAAAACAAAAACGGACGTATGCAGCTTCAAAAACGAAGGCTCAGGAATCTACCAGAACTTCAAAAACGTCGCCAACGAAGCTATCTCTCTCGTCCTGGATTCTTTCGAATGGAAGAACGAGCTCGATATATCTAATCTCGGTTCAGCCGCTGAGACTTTTTCAAACATACTGAACTACATAATCGACCACCATATTCCAAAACGTAGCTTACCTTCTAACGAACGAGTTTCCTGGGTCACTAATCAACTCGACAACTGAAGACGGCTAAAAATCGTGCTCTTCGAAACTTCAGCAAGCACCAGTCCCTCCGCATAAAGGAAGAATACCGCAAGCTGGACATGACATACAAAAAAAGCAGTAGACGTTGCTACCAGAACTATCTCCACCGGCTACAGTGCAATTTTAAGACCAACCCGAGATCATTTTGGAAGTACTTCAAAAATCAGCGGAAAGAATTCGGTCTTCCATCCTAAATGTTCTTGAGCGGCTAAACAGCGCACACCGATTCCGAAATATGCAATCTTTATGCTGAGAAATTTTCTAGCGGGTCATTTCCTCTGAGCAAATGGATATGGCTGTAGGAAATATCTCACCTCTAGATTCTTTCTTAAACAGTATTCCCTTCGAAGACGCCGACATTTTTAAGGCAACAGGTAATGGCAAAAATTATACATCTACTGATTCGGATGGGATACCAGTTATCATCTTGAAACGTTTCATGCAACATTTGCTGACTCCCATCAGACATATATTTCGAGCTTAGCTGGACTTCGCAATTTATCCTCGCTTTGGAAAGAATCTTGATTGTTCCCGGTTCACAGAAAAGGAGAAATGAGAGATGTAAACAACTACCGCAGAACATCAGCTCTCGTCCTCAAAGCAATACTATTCAGCTAGGGTTTTGGCCACAACAACAAATTTGATAACTTTTACATCGTTCATGCAAGATAGCATATCCATGAAGTCCCAGACTAACGCCATCTATACTAATCTGCCTGCTGCTCTCGATAAATTGATACAATCGCTAAATACAAGCCCTTTGGATTCTCTATATTGCTTCTGGACTGGTTTCGAAGCTATTTGAAGGGAGAAAAAATATTAGTTCAAACTGTGAATTACTTTTCATGACAATTCTCCGCTTGTTCAGGTGTGCCCCAGGAAAGCTACTTGGGACCGATGACTTTTATCATCTATTTTAACGATATAAATAATAACTCCCCTGGACGGCCCTACGTGGATGACCTCAAACTTTTCCACACCATCAATGGCCAAGACGATACATAACCCTTGCAAAGGCAGTTCAACACCTTCGCTAACTGCACTTATGTGACACCAACTGCTTACCTCTGAACCATAGCAAATGTGCAGTCATTTCATTTTCTCGCAAGCGGAACATTCTATAATTTTTGTTGCATTTTGACAAATGTGTTCAAAAATTCCCTTAAGGGTGTGATTAGCTCAAGAATATCAAAACAGTGGGGCAGTGAGGAAAAAAGTTTGAAAACCTCCACTTCATTCTGACCATCCGTTTATTCGTGATGATATTACAAAGAAAACGCCTCCAATTTTATAACGAAGAATCTTATAAGAAATAATAATTCTGAAATACCAATTCAAAATCGTTGATAATGTTAAAGTGAAAATGTATCGTTAATCCCTCGATAAATAAAGCATACAAAAACAAATTAAAATATTGTTTGTCGCCACTTTGTAAGAAGTTACCCCACAATGGCCTGATCTAATTGAAAAATTACAATCAGAACTACTACGACACGCGTGCAGTCCTGATCACAAACGGGACACCTATTTTGAATGTTTGGCTGGTGACATCGACCTCCCGGCCCAGCGCCAGCAGCAATGTATCCACTTTTCCACTCGGTCTTTCTGTTCAGCAGGTGACTTCAAGGCCGTGGTCTAGGACAGACGAGAGAAAACAAAGAGCTGTTTTAAGAATTTGAGGCAACAACATCATGGTGATCGGTGGATCGCTCTTCTCTCATCGACCAGCACACAAGATCACTTGGGTATCCCGAGATGGACGAACAGATAATCAAATTGACCACATCTGATTCAGCCGAAAATGGAGAAGGTGCCTTCATGATGTCCGCAACAAACGAAGCGTAGACATAGCATCTGATCATCACTTCGTTCTTGGTGAGACGCTACTGAGAGTTGCGCATGTCCAAAGGCGCGAGGAGAAAGTCGGGTGTCGATACGACGTCCGCCGGTTGGAGAATCTAGAGGAGAAAAGGGCATACGTGAAACAGCTTGAATCCCGAGCCTCGGAACTGCCGACGAACGGAACAGTCGAAGAACGAGAGGGTTACTCTCGTGCTTTTGTTGTGCACTATGGTGAGCATACATGAGCTGATTTAAGCACAGATGATCACAAGCGCAGAGGATCGGCAGCGCAGAGGATTGGAAGCGCAGATGCCACGAGATGCTCTAGGTCAGCCAGAAGCTGCCACTGGATTTCGAGGCCGGGAAGTCGGATTTCGAGAGTTGATCCAAGTCTGCAGTACGAGTTTTCTGTGGCTTTAGAGAAGGTGTTTTGGGCGACACGATCAGTTGCCAGCATCTTCTGCAACGCATTAGAACCAGATTGGACGCATGCTGTAACACGCTGGTCTACGCCTTTTTTGAGCGCTCGAAGCGTTGAAGTAATTAAGCGAAAAGACATGATACTGCAAGTCGAGATGATTATGTTCGTGCTTTGTGGTTGCGTTTTTGTTTGCATACTGGAGCTTGTTTTTGATGGTTGGGAGCTGTTTCGGGTGCTTCGGAGGTGGTTTACCCGACGGTTAGTGAAGCCCATTTGATCCACCTTATGACTTCTGATGCATAATGAACGAGTGCTTCCGATCGAAGTTTTTCTTGTACGTTCGCATGTTGAGGTAATCAGCCACCAGAAGCAACGAAAGAACTGGATGGTCATCGATTCAAGTGTCAATCAAAATATGGTGCGAGAGTGATTTCGGACGATGCTGGTGATGATAGTCAAGCTTCCTTCAATCCTAAACCAGCCCAGAGAAGCAAACAGGAGAAGCTACTCAACTCTACGTGGCTAACGTAGCAGCTGATACCAATGAGAAGCAACGTTTAATCATCAGCCAGCTGAAGAGCCAAGACCATCAAGGTTTCTGGAAGTCCAAAAATGGGTGCCGAAAACCTGGAGACTTGCGACACGGTAGGCTTACCCCGCGTCACAGTTAACCATTTTCTGTTATTGGCATGAGTGTGAGGTTATCATCCAGCAATCGATCGAAGATTTAATTAGTTTTTGAAATATCTGGCAATATCTTCGAAACCAGATATCAGAGCTGCAGTTAACACAGTTAACGCAGTTAACTTAACAAGTACCTGGCCAGCCTAGCGGATAGGCCTGAAGCGTGTTCTGCATTACCATCGACGCATGAACGATATGGCGTTGGTATTCCGCAGAATCGCGAAACCGGAAACACTAATAAGATATGCAGATACAGATTATGCTGATGATTCCGATGACCGAAGATTTGTATCGGGTTACGCTGCAGACGGTCAGTATCGACCGAAGCTGAGTTTAGATCCTTGTGTCATGCGGTAAAGTAAGGTTTGTGGTTAACAAACTTTCTCGATGAATTTGGTGCAGTCAGCACTCCTTTCACGTTAATGGAGGATCACATCCATTGCATCCAGTACCTGGTAGAGGCGCGGACGATCAGAGGATGAAGCATCTGAACGTCATAACTTGATGAACGATATTTCAACAATCCACTCGGTCTATAGCAATCGTTCTCCAACTTCTCGGGCATCCCACATACGCCAGATCACGCTCCATTTGGTCTAACCACCTCGCTCGTTGCATCCCAGCTCGTCTCATTCCTACCGGATTGGCAGCGAACACCTGTTGCACATTCTGCAAAATGACCTGCCCAGCGTATCCGTCCAGCCTTCACGACCTTCGCCGAAGAGTCACGCAAGCTCGTGGTTCATCCTTCGCCTACACACTCCGTCCTGCACGCCACCAAAGGTGGTTCTTAACATTCCTCGCTTGAATACTCTGAATGTGCGCAGGTCATCGTCGAGCAATATCCACGTCTCGTGCCCATAGATGACAACCGGTCTAATGAGCGTTGTGTACAGGTTACACTTAGTGCGGGGCTAAGTCTTCTCGACCGCAGTTGCTTGCGGAGTCCATAGTAGGCACGACTCCCGCTGATAAAACGCCGCCGGAGCTTATGGCTGGTGTCCTTGTCTGTGGTCACCAGTAAGCCAAGATAGACAAAATATTCGACTATCTCCAGTTCGTCACCGTCGGTCGTGACCGAGTATTTACTAGAAAAGCGGGTTCGGTTGGTCTCGGATCCACAGGCCCATCTTGAACGTATTAATCATTAACCCAATCCTTCCTGCTTCACTTTTCAGTTTGCGAGAGATTTCCTCCACCGTCGCAGATGATCTGCCAACTGTTCATATCAATGTCGTCGGCAATGCAGATAAGTTGACTGGATTTGTTGAAAATCGCTGCCCGCATTTCACCCATCCCTCGTAGAATAACACATCACCTTGTCGAAACCCCCTGCGCGATTCGAATGAACTCGACAGTTCTCCATCCACCGTCATCTTGATCAGTCTGGTCAGCTCCCCGGAAAAGCTGTTCTCGTCCATTATTTTCCATAGCTCGTTACGGTCGATCGTATCATATGCGGCTTTGAAGTCGATGAATATATGGTGCGTAGGGACTTGGTATTCATGGCATTTTTGGAAGATATGCCGTAGTGTGAAGATCTGGTCCGTCGTGGACCGTCCCTCCATCTTTGCGTCAAATATCTACTGAAAACCAAACAGATAATGCGTTCAGGAATGGAAAAATCCGGGCAAATTTCGAGCTTTTTTCCCTTATCATGCAAGCAACCAGGCAGACCTTCTTTTCCAATTTTATTCACTGAATTTCTCCTATTTTTTCAAAAATAAAACTATTTTTTATCTTACACGATTAAGAACATTTTTAGGTTTTAGATAAACGCGAAAGCCAAATTTAGGCAACGTTTTTGAAGATCTTTTATTTTTTCTAAAAATCGTTTTATTTTTTAAGCTTAGAAGTTTCCTACAGTGAGGCCAAGATGCGATACAAAAATATTAGGAACTTTGTGTTAAATGAATTACAGCTACCTCAAATTTCGAAATACTTCTTTGAAAACTGCACCCACCCTAGCGCACACAATTTACGCTGACGCTGTTGTAACTGGATGGGCCCCCAATAGCAATTGCCCTTTTGCATTTGGCACGAAACGATGTAATGTTGTTTTTTTGGATCTTGTTACTGTTAGACGCGATGCTGCGATGATGCCAATGCTGGCGATGCCAAGTAAAATGCCTGTACGTATAGTGTAGGTACCGTAAAACGGGGTAACATTGATCACCGGGGTAAATTTGACCAACAAGAAACTTTTCCACATTATCAACCATAACTCAGTCTATGGTTTGAATTCTTGAAAACTGTTTACTACATTTGAAAGCCTATTAATTGAGTATCAAATAGGCAAAATTTGGTTAGCATTTGAAATTTTTTTTCTGTTAGTAAAAAATCTAATTTCAATAACTTAAATTATCTATTTTTTCAAGGCTCGCAAACAAACATCTCTCCTGATGATTCCAAAAAGCTTTTAGAAGCAAACGAGTTGTTTAATGTGAAAGAACAACTTTTTTTCTTTGTATATGAACAGTTATAGTGCTATTTTTATAGGCATTTAATGATAAATTTTCGATATTTAAATAATGAGGACATTTTCCAAGAGTAAGCCCGTATTGGACAAATGGATAGGAACCCTATCAAATCGTCAACTTTGAAGAAAAAATAAAAATGGAAATAGTGGGAGGGCCAAGGGGAATGTGTGAATTTGTATTTTGAAGCTCAAATTATTTAGCAATTATAATTATTTTTGCCCCTAAATGTAGGCAGCATCATAGTTCTTTTTTCGATAATAAATATTTTGAAAATGAAACGTTAAAAATCCAGGTTAAATTGATAAACTAGCATTTTTAAATATTATGAAGGTGTTTTGTATCCTTTATGATGAAGAAAACGTGTTAAAACCGTCAGAATAAAGACTGATCAATGTCACCCCAAAGCATCAAATTCTGAACAGAGACGAAAACGATATTTAAATCAAATTTAAAGAGGCCCAATAAATTTCTGAATCCATGTTTTACGTTCATAGGAGTCCAGTACTAGTTTTAAGAATCTAAAACATGTCACATTTCCCTTTACAGAAAAAATAATCGAAAAATATTGAAAAAAGTGATCAATATTACCCCGGATTACGGTACCTACAGCCTGGTTCATATATTCCAGCAACATCGATCAGCTGGTCGATGTGATGTTGCTGTAGTGTAGAGGAGTTTCGATAACTTGAACATAACAGCAACGTTTGCTGCGGGCGGTAGAAGAGAAGAAATGGCCAAGGGGACCGAAGAGGCCGGTTGCCACTTGCTGAATTCGCGAGATTCATAACCAGTGTAGAGCCCAAGCTGTAGGAAGGTGAAACTGATGGAGAAGGGGCTGGAAGGGGCTCGAGAGAATTAACGGGAGGCTTCTCCGTGTGGTACTCCATTATTGGCGGCTGCGATGGGATGGATGCTGGCGAATCGTGATGCAGACATATCTGCTTGTACGCCAAAGGAAGAGAGCAGCGACCCTTGCCTGGTGATAGGTATAGTATAGTGTAGTATAGTACAGCATGTTGGAGAAATGGTAAGGGGCTGTTCACTAATTACGTAAGCACATAGGGGGGGTGGGGGGGGTTTCACATTTGCTTACGATCTCTTACCAGGGGGGTAGGGGGGGTTTCCAAAAATCTTACGTAAGAAATATAACCTTAAAAATTCATCACAGCCACAGCCATACGAAACCATATTTCTCAGGTTTTTTTACTCCCTACCTATTAGTTGGTAAATTTTGATGTTATGTTATTTATCTTTTAATATCTTTGAATTATTGATAAAAATGCAAGTTCCATAAAATTTATAGAGAACCGATTCAAACCATCATAATTTGAAAATGACTTCATCCAGGAAACAATCTTTAAAAATACATATAAGGCGCTTTAAATAATGAATTTGTAGACAGTATTTATAGTGAAAGACGCTATCAACTCTAAATTATACAAAAACTATATCGCTTACCGCCGGATGAGTCTGAGCTTTTAGGTTAGTTGACAACGAGATTGTTGTTAAAAACTTTTGCCCCATCTCTAGTAGTATGGAATGGAAATTTATTGAAATTTATTGTTACCCCAAACATACTACGTCTTGAATGATGTTTTCTTTAATAGTTATGACATTTCCTCTGTTGTTTTGTATAGATTGTGCTTTTCAAATACAATTTTTTAAATTTTACTTAAGAAGTTCTTTGCTTTGAAGTCACATTTTTAATATTTTCAAACTATTTTTGAAAAAAAACGTGTCAATTTCTCAAAGATTAAAAAACGTAAGATCTTACTAGGGGGAGAGGGGGGGTTTTGGAAAATCTTACTTTGTCTTACCAGGGGGGGAGGGAGGGTTGAAAATTTCCAAAATCGTGCTTACGTAATTAGTGAACAGCCCCTAAGTATAGGGCAAAAAGTATAAGGCTGCCATCAATTGCTGCGGCAGTCCCATCGTCGTCTTCGTCTTCGTCGTCTTCGTTGTTTTCGTAGTCGTCATCGGACTCTGCTCTGCTGACTTTCTGCAACGTTGTTGTCGCTCGGTGAAAAGTGTTCATATTTAGCCAGCTGAGTGGATGGTTTCTGTTGATTGATTTCCTCCCGTAAGGAAGAGAAAGTTTATTGAAAATTTAATACGTTATATGAAAATTGATATTCCCTAATACCTACGCTATTTGCGATCCCATTTAAAAACATGTCGTTTAGGCTGCAGAAAACTTTGAAAACTGTCTTCTGTCTTTTACGGTGTTTTTTTTACTTCTTAGCAGATTTCACTGTTGTTATACATTTCCAAACTATTTTTTTATGTCCCAAAAAATGGTAAATTATTAATTGTTTCAATTAAACAAATGAAAGTAAAAATAATATGCATAAGAGTTGAGGATAAAAAATCATAACGCAAGATTCATTTTCTGTCAAAAAATCAAATAATTATTTCCAATCAAAATTTACGAAACCCTGCGAGTCAATTTGAATAAGCAGGGGAGAGGCGGGCTATATGCGCATATTAAGGAAAGCACTCATTTTCTCCCATATTCCAATAGATAGGAGTCTGAAAACTATATGCACGTGAGCGGACATCTGTTTTATGAACGTTAGAGCAATTTTTCTGAAAAAAATCTCTGACAGTTTTTGTAAACATAATTTTATAATAAAAGTAGTCAAATTAGCCGATTGTCGAAACTGGCGGACTAAATGCGCATATTTATGTTTTTGGCTACATTTCATTTACACTTGCAATATTCTGATATAGTTTTATTGAAAATGCTATAAACGGATGTTAAGCATACGTCAAGGCTGAAATTTTGGTGAAATTTTTTACATCACTTTTTTTGCATGAAACATGCCATATGGCCATATTTCATGGTAATATTTTGTTCATATCGTATTTTTATCAGATCAGTATGAAGTTCTTTTTTTCGCTGTAAGATTGTGATTTGAGCCTTTGCCTGACTTTTTTCAATGATGACTGATTTTGTGTTTTCAACAATGAATCTCTATTATGAATTCTTTTTTCAATCGATCATTTTTACATTATAATACTCCTTTGGGTTTGAGTGCAGCGAATGAAACTTTTGTCTCTTTAAGAATAACAATTTGAAAACAATTTTTATCTGATGAGAACCTTATCCATAAACATCTCAAGAAATTGTTTATGATGTGTGTTTTTGCATTTGGAGAAATATGGCTCTGATTGTAATTTTAAATATCTTTTTTTTTAAATTAAATTCATGTTTTGTTTCTCAAAACTTCATTTGAAACTGTGATTCAGATTTGAGACACTGAGTTGTGGTTCTGAATTAAACCTGATTTTAAGTTTTGAATTTTTAACCTCTTATATCTGTATCTCTATGAAATTTTAATTAAATTATTTTGATTTTTTTTTAGTTTTGTATTCCTTGTTTCAAATCTTCACGATACGTCCCGATTGTCATTTGATAAAAATTTCTCGATGAAGTACAAACCAGATGATCAATGATGAAATTAAAATCATGTATCATATCTATCCGGTAATTTGTCTAAATCAGAGAATTTTAGTTGGTGATAAAGGTATTGAAAAAAATAGTACTGAATTTTGAATTTTGCAGCTGAAATCAGAGCTTTTATTTTTGAGAAATTTTAAAAACTCTTTCTCAATATTGGCATGTGATTAATAAACAATTTTTATTTGAAAATACTAGAAACCAGGGCCGCAGGATGAACTGCCTCTCATGGACGGTGGTTTGGTGAAAAAAATATCTCTATAATATTTTTGTCTTGAAAAATGCGTACATAAAAAAATGTTCAAAAAAGTGATACTAGGAGTATTTCATTATTCAGGTTCAAGTTCATTTAAAGTATGAATTATTCATTTAAAATAATTGCTTTCAAAAATAAGACCTAAAAATGTTCAGTAAAAATTTAGAATTCCTTATTTGAAATCGTTTTCTGAATCTGAATTCCGTACAAAAATTCCCAATAAATATGATCAGAACAGACACAATCCTTTATTTCTTTATTGAATATTGAATTTCTGATTTTCGACTTAATTTTTTTCATCAACTATTGATTTGAAATTCAGCTAGTGAATCTGAATGAAAATATAGCATGATGAAATTCTGATATTTCAATTCTGGATCATCATAATGAAACTTTGAAAAGTTTCAATTCTGCATGAGAATTAAATGTTAACATTTCAAATCCAAATCTTATAAATTTGATAATTATTTTAAATATTTTCTTTCAGTATTACGGAATGGTAAGTTTCGAACATTCAAATTGAATTATTATTTTTTAAAATCAAAACTAAGATTCGAATCAGGATTTTGTCCCAATGTTAAACGGAACTGAAAGTCAAAAATTATAAACTGGATTCAGATTCCATAATCCGGTCACAGGCAACAAATTTGAATCTATCTATCTATATATATAAAAATGAATTTCTGTCTGTCTGTCTGTCTGTGTGTTCCCTATAGACTCGGAAACTACTGAACCGATTTGCGTGAAACTTGGTAGGTGGGGGTATTGGAGGCAGGGAAAGGTTCCTATTATAGTTTGAGACCCCTCCCTTTCTCATGAAGGGGGAGAGGGGCCTCCCAAGCAAAAGTCAATATTTCGCATAAATCGAGAACGCATCAAGTAAATGGTATCAAATTTGGCATGGGGTGGTATTCAGGAACATGGAATATTTCTATGAATATTAGGTACCCCTCCCTCCTCTCAATAGGGTGATAGGAAGAGGGGAGGGGGGCTACCTTACAAGTTATCATACAACTCGAAAACTAATCAAGATATTGGAACCAAATTTGGCATGGGAAGGTATTTGGATACGGTATACGGGAAGGTATTTCCAGTAGAAAGGGGGGGGCCTCTTTTATTTTTTTTACATAACTCAAAAAATAATAAAGCAAATGGAACCAAATTTAGCATGGAAGGGTATTTGGATACGAAAAATATTTCTATGATTATTTGAGACTCCTCCTTCTTTCCAGTAGGGAGATATGAAGGGGGGAGGGGCCTCTTTTATAATTTTTTACATAACTCAAAAACTAATCAAGCTAATGGAACCAAATTTGGCATGGGCAGGTATTTGGGAAAGTGACATGTTCTAATGATTGTTTGAGACCCCTTCCTTCTTCCAGCGGGGAGTAAGGAAAGAGGAAGGGGAGTTTCATACAATTTTTAATGCATTACTCGAGAACTACAACCGCAAATGGAACCAAATTTGGCGTGGAACGATATTTGGGTACGAGAAATGCTTCTATGAATATTTGGTATCCCTCACTCCTTCAAAGAAGTGGATGAAAAGGAGGGGAGAGGTCTTCCTTTGAATTTTCAGTATAATTGGAGAGCTGATCGAGAAAATTGAACCATATTTGGCATATGAGGGTATTTGGAGACGAGAAATGTTTTTATAATAAATTGAAGCCCCACCTTCTCTCAGCGGAAAGATATGAAGGGGGAAAAAGGGGCTTTAAATTTGTTTAAGTCATCTTTGTATTGCAATTCGAAACCCCAGCTGTAGTTCTCATTTTAAAGCGGTTGCTTATGAACTTTGTTGTTATTTGATTTAAAATAATGCCAACAAAACAATAAAAATTTAAAAGTTTCTGAAAATAACATTTGTTTTTGAAAGGTGTAGCAAAGCACACCGGGTCAGCTAGTAAGATAATAAAAAAAAATTGGATTAAGCGCACCGAAAATGATCCATATATTTTTTCTGCACCTTTCCGGGCAGAACAAATTCGGGATATTTTATCTAAAAACCTTAAAATATCCAGGCATTCGATTTCAAACAACCCAAAATCTAGGCAATATCCAGGCAAGTTCAGGAGTTCTTCACAAAAAAAACCGAGAAGAAAAAAAGCTCATTAAGTTTTTTTTCGTATAAAAGCATCAGCCAGATTAATTGGATAAACTTCAATTAAAAAAATGTTATGACGCCAAATACATAATTGTTATCACGCAATTTAATTTTTTTTTTGGATTTTGCAAATAAAGTAAAAACATTCGCACCATAAAGGCTAGAGATGTACCGAATATTCGGTCGGCCGAATATTCGGCGCCGAATACTGCCGTTACGCCGAACATTCGGCTCACCGAATAGTTGAGCCAAGTATTCGGCCGAATACTTATTTTTCGAATTTTATAGATTAACTGACTTATCAAATTTTTCAACTGATGTGATAAAATATCCTAAAGTTATGATGAAAAAGCTACAAAATCATCAAAAACTTATGATTTCAGTAAAGATCTTAGACGTATCCGTGTTTATTTCACTGTAAATAGCTTTATACATTGATTATCATTTATTCCAGATTTTTGTTCATATATCCAGGCTTGTCCATAAATCCAATAAAGAATTCGAGAAAAGTCAAATCTTACCGGGAAGGCCAGATATTATTTGAAATATTCCGGAAATTTACTGGGGTTTATTCAGATTATTTGCTAAATCAAATAAATACTTTAATTTTTCTTTGAAATTTTTTAGATTTTCGTTCAAAAACGATTTATTAAAGTTAATTTAAATATAAACATCAATTATTCTTTAACCCTTAGATACGATTTAAATACTGCTGCTGTCATTCGATAAAAACATTAAATTCTAAGTAATTTACTTTCTTTATCCTCTTGTATGTTAAAGAATTATGCATAAATTCTATTGAGATATGCTATTTTTTTACACATTTTTCAAAAAATCATCCAGAACCGGCCGTGTGGATTCGTTTGGTCGAAAATATGGTATTTTTATAGTTAGAGATCAACGTTTTTTGTGGCAACTAGAAGACATCTAGCTAAAATTCAACATTCATCTGAATCAATAAAATAAGAAATTTCAAATAACTTGGCACCTGACATATTTTGTCAGGGGCACGATTTTCAACAGATCCAGTCAACTTATCTGCTTTGCCGATGACATTGATATAGTCGGCAGATCATCTGCGGCGGTGGAGGAGATCTACCGCAAACTGAAACGCGAAGCAGGAAGGATTGGGTTGATGATTAATACGTCCAAGACGAAGTACATGCTGGCCTGCGGATCCGATACCGACCGAACCCGCTTGTCCAGTAATAACAAGGTCATGATCGACGGCGACGAGCTGGAGATAGTCGAAGACTTTGTCTATCTCGGCTCACTGGTGACCGCAGACAATGACACCAGCCGTGAGATCCGGAGGCGAATTATCAGCGGAAGTCGTGCCTACTATGGACTCCACAAGCAACTGCGGTCGAGAAGACTTTGCCCTCGTACGAAGTGTAACCTGTATATGACGCTTATTAGACCGGTTGTTCTCTACGGGCACGAGACATGGATATTGCTCGAGGAGGACCTGCGTACACTCGGAGTATTCGAGCGACGAGTGTTAAGAACCATCTTTGGCGGCGTACAGGAGAACGGAGTGTGGAGGCGAAGGATGAACCACGAGCTCGCGCGACTCTACGGCGAACCCAGTATCCAGAAGGTGGTGAAAGCTGGCCGGATACGCTGGGCTGGACATGTTGCGAGAATGCCGGACGACTGTCCTGCAAAACAGGTGTTCGCTACGAATCCGGTAGGAACAAGACGAGCGGGGGCGCAACGAGCGAGGTGGTTAGACCAAGTGGAGCGTGATCTGGCGAACGTGGGGTGCCCCAGAAATTGGAGAACGGTTGCTATGAACCGAGTGAATTTTAGGAATTATGTTCGTCAAGTTATGTCGTGAGACGGAATACTATGTAAATAAAATAAATATTTTGTCCCAGATTTCACTAGAACCAAATCTTTTTGATGATAAACGTCGTTCGGCCGAATAGTTGAAAAGGTCACTATTCGGTATTCGGCCGTTCGCCGAATACCTCTATTCGGTACATCTCTAATAAAGGCAATAAGACAACCTTAGTGAGTCAAATCTTATTGAAAATTCGATATACGAGACCAAGGACTGTACCCTAAATTCATGCACAAACTCTTTTGTGAATAACTTTTGATAGCCTTCTTCGAGTACATATAGGGATGAATAACACGATGGTGTTAAAATCCCAGACAAATAAACAAACAAAACAAAATTCTTTGAGTACAGTCTTAAAATTCATATCAACAAGTGAGAAAATTTTAGAAAATCTGTAGTAGAATTGTGCACCTGGGATAAGATTTTGAGGTCTTGGCCTTAGTTCTGAGTCGAGATTGTGACTCTTGATTCACTTTAGTCGTTCTTAAAAATTTGATTAAGAATTTATAATTTAGGGGAAAACATTTAGCTTGACATTTTTTGGACCCACATGGGGGGGGGGGATGGGATAAACCCCCCCATAAGTTTCTCCTGTCATGCCAGAAACTATCTTTAACACAGATGATCCTGTTTCACATCTTTTTGAGCTCATGGGATCAACTGAACCCATAGATAATATTTTAGTAAACTTTTTCTTAAAAACATTAAGAGTTATCATTTGCTTTCGAATTAAGTTGCAATATTGGAATCAATATTCTTGATACATTTCGTTGCCCTAAGGTAGTGATGGATGTATGTGAAGAAAATCATAAATGAATTTTCAAAACTTTTCATAAAAAAAGTACGACCTAAGTGCTATCCTATTTTTAAACACTTTTGCAGTTGTTTTTTTTTTTCAAAAAACTTACAACAGCTTTTACTCCCTTCTAAAAAATTACGAAGGTAATCGTTCGACGCTTTTGATAGCAGTAGCGAAAATGCCTAACTGCTATCGAAACGTACTTTTACTCCACCTCTGGGGAAAAAATTCGAATGATGTGGGGTAAAAGTACGACCATTCAAAATTCCACATTTCAGCAAGAAGTCAAGAGGAAAATTATTTTATATCAATTTTTGCCTACAGCAGAACTTTTTTGTTCGCTTCTGCTACAAATCCTAAAACATAGGTGAACAACCTGCGCGAATTCGGAGTTCTATATTAATGACATATTAATGATTTTCTTTAATGAAATTTTTTTTTTGGCATTTGATAGTGGTTGAAAACAACAAAACAGACTCATAAACACTTTCATTGAAATCCAGAAATTTGATTGCTCAAACATGTTTGCCATTATTTTAAATATGACATCATTTATGCAAAAACGCTACTTTACCCAATTATGTCTGGATGATGGTTTTCTAAAGCATAATCAATCCATGCTAGAGTTTGGATTTTTGCTGTTCTCAGCTTGTAATGATTTCAAAACGTGCTTTTACCCGACTCATACTCTAACCCCACCTTGCTCTACATTTTGTGGATTGGTAAAAAAAACTGACTTGAAAGAATTCCAGATAGTAAATTATTTTTTTCCAGATAAAATTTGCTTTTTTTCATGATGGTCTCTAAGGCCTCTTTGAGTTCTTGTTCCACACCATACGCTTCTTTAGGAGTGAGTGGGACATTTTAAAAAAAGACATACACCGTCTTAGCCGATTTAGGCTCACAGACTGAATAAACGTGGACAACTTAAGATTAACATTTATCACCCAGTACCAAGATGGGAATCGAACCGATGCCTCAGGTGGTCCCTGCGATTACCGAGTCACCACGCTATCCACTCGGCCATCGAGACGAACGCCACATTGGGGCACCTCTAAATCATGTCCGATTGAGATACAATTTTTCACAGGTTCGACGAAATTCGAAATAACCCATTTGGCTGTTCGAACTCAAAATAAACTCAAACTCATAACAAAGTTCGATTCTATGAACTTAAAAATGTGTTCTCTAGTTCCTCATGGGGACGTTTAAAACGGAGTTCAATCTTCGAATTCAAAATAATTCCCATTTTTCATACAGCCACAAGTTAACTTTGGTAGAAAAAGCTTTCAAATTTATGTTGTTCGAACGAGAAACTAACTGACACAATCAAGTTTTGCCAAAACATTTGTTACCGGTCCGAAAGAAACTTCTAGACATAAGTCAGTATGAAATAACATATTGTCCGGCAGTCATTATCTTTTGCATGATATTGGATTTAAAGTTATGTGAATTTGTTTGAGTTTTCTTCAGATAGAAAAGTATTGAAGCTTGAGCCGTGTTTTCGGTAGCGAACGGGAGCAGGTTTTTTAAAAATGTTTTTTCATGTTATCATTTTGAGATTTGATAGGGAAATTAACTGTTAAATGCAAACAGTCGTTCAATCACTTACTCCAAATCAAATAAAAAAATTAACTATCAAAAACCTTCATCTTTCCTTTCACGACCCTCAAAAAGCTTAACTTTAAGTTCGTTCATCAAACTCAACTTTGAGTATGCCTATTCCAACTCAAATTTTCAAATGCCCAATGAAACTCAAAGTTGAGGGCAGCCACCGACCTGCCGTTTTGAACCAAAACAGCTTAATTTTGAGTTTGAAAAAACGAAGCGTGTGTTTTTGCATGGTGTTATAACAGTATTGTTCCAACCGTCTACTGCATAAACTAAAAGAGATTTAAAATTTTGTCGGTGAAAATAACTTTGTTCAATGTTGGGTAAGAAATTAATGCCATAATTGTTTGCAAAGGTGTCTAAATGAGTGCAATTCCCGCAATAATAGAATGAAAAAAAGTTAAATAATTGGTTTTCGTGTTTCACATTGCTTATCAAATTACTAAGGCATTAAAATTGTTTGAAATGTTTAACAATAGGTTCTTCTTTAAAATTTTAAAATGCCATAGAGATTACGTTTCGTATGCAAGAGAGTGTTAAAATATTCATTTTTATTTTTTTTCCCGGGATCCCTGACATTCTCAGGAAAAGGAAAGTCAGAAGGGAAAAATTAAAAATTCTCCCTGCAGAATATTAATTTTTATAATTTTGATGAATTGTTTGTTTACGTGTATTATTTTTATTTTGCAGTTAATTCATCGTATCTAGTACTCCCCAACAGATACGTATTTATGTTGTTCGAATTAATCTTAGAATTCTTACATTTTTAGCTAAAAAAAAATTATTTGGAGACATACTGAACATACAAATTTTAGCACCCAAAATCCAGTAGTTACTGTACATAATTCAGCAGTTCGTGTAACGTGATTGCCGATCTTTTGAGAATGAGGTTAAAGAATTACGAGCACAAAAAATTTCCACAGATTCCAGCAAAACGAATTTGAGAAAGCTTTCAGCAAATCAAAATTAAATCATTAAACTTGTTTAACTTCTTCATCAAACCATTTTACACTTTTAAGAAGACCAGTTTAAATCAAATACATTTTTCTGATCTCCCACTATATAGTATCTTTATTTTTAAAAAGACACATGAAAGTCATTTTCAGTAATGTGTTACTGTCAAGTTTTTGAAGTACAAAATATAGAGAAGCTTTGTTTACATAAAGACCTTAAACGAAAGTTATTCTATACCGCTCTGTTTTGCAGTTACGAAATCTGCTTTATTTCCACAATTTTCATCTCAGCGACTAGAGCACGTGAATGGAAGCTGTCACATTAATCAATGTCAAAACTGTAGCCACTCCTTAATAGTAGGTAGTGGGTACGGACTGGAAAATAATCATTTGCAAGTGCGAGCGAAATCACATTTCACTAGCAAAGCAGCGACCCCGATCGACAATAGGGGGCACAACACAATCGAGTGCAATCAGCTGGACCAAATGTTAAAGAGCCCCAGCCCAGTAGTGTTTGCTGCGGTTTTGTCGTTGCGAGATGAATCTGTGGTGGCAAACGAATGCGCTGTCCCCGCCTTCAGTATGGTGATATGGTGCGGGTGGAAGGATGCTGGAGAGCTTTCGTTGTATATCGGATGTTTCACTACGATCAGTCGTCGGTAGTGGCCATTGTAGCAGCAAAACAGTCCGTTTTCCCCCCGCGCTACAGTTTGCATCGAAACGTTCGACGGAGTCCCCTACGATTTATTGGGGTACTAAGGAAGGTGCTGAAGGGGGTTTCCAGGGGTGCCAGTTTCCATTATTACTTTTGATTTCAAATTTTTTTAAATAAATCACTAGTGCTTAAGGGAAAGGAAGACAACTAAAAAATTTTAAAATAGGAAAAATGGTGAAGGTTTTCAATCGAATCTGAAACCCCGGCATCACTACCTCGGAAGACAGACGACTTGAAGCTGAATAGTGGGTATGGATGCGTGCAGCGAGTTGTGTATGCAACTTGCCTCTGACCGGAATAAATATGTTGTGTCAGAGGCTAGTAATTGAACTGGTTTTCCTCGGGTTGGCTGCTGCACTCTTTGGATGTGCAGGCATGGGTCTGTGTCTGTGCCTATATTTGCTTTATAAACTACTGGTTCCTTGAGTCGAGTGCCGCTTTGCTCTCGGAAACCTATATTTGTGGCCAGAGACTGCGCTCGCGAACTACTATACACAATTGCCGAGTACAGCGTAGGTTTAGTAAACTGTGTGTTGGGTCGTTGTTGTTTTTTTTCCTTCTTTCTTTTATCTGCCATAAGCTGACAAGAAGGGAGCCTGACTCTGTATACTCCTTCATCCAAGCTGAATCGTTGCTCCATGTGCTGATGGGTTCACATACATACTGCCATTAATTACTTCGCTCCGGCCGACTTGCCCCTACTGACTGCTACCGCGCTACTAGTTAGATATGTTGTGATCGTTGTAATAGGATTTAATTTACACACAGCTCAGGAAAAATTCGTTAACTTTTCTTTGGTCCCTGACAATGGCTGATTCGAACCAGTTTCTGTTACTGGATAATGGCTGATTAGTTTCGGAAGGAGCTGATGGAGTTTCGTTTATCTGCCATCAGCAGCAAACACATTTATTGGATTGAGTTTTAAGCTAATCAAGACCAGATAAGTGTATGTGGATAAAAATGGGTTACATAAACATTAATATATGGCCAAATAAGATGAAATTATGTTACCGTTTAGTATGTTATATAAAACTCAGTCGATTTGGGGTCATTTTGAAATTCTACGAACTCTGATGTTTAAAAAGCATATTATCTCAAAACCCATCAGGCAAAAGAAATAGTTTAATTGAATGAAGAGTAATTATGAAACTCAGAATCATGGCTTTCATGTTTTTTTAAAGATTTTTTTGGGTTTAAGTTATTTTAGTTGAATCTGATCCATTTTGAAAATTATTAACGCCATATCACCAAAAATAGACGAAAACTGATAGATGTAAGCTGAAAAAAAAAAATTAAATCATGACGCAAAAATATTTCCAATCAATAATTAAAACATTGGCTTAAAAATTGCTCTAATCTTAAATTATCATATTTTTTATGTTAATTTTTAAAATGGTATGACGATTTATTGAACAAATTTTCATATAAAGTGTTGAAAACAATTTTTTTCCATCTCCATATTTTGTATTGATTGTAAAACAAATTTACCAAATTGAGCAATAACAACTTTTATTTTTTTAAAGTTTGTTTTTGTTTTTTTAGTTTTGAACATTTGTGTTCCGAAAACATAACCTTCTTGGAAGCCAAAGAAAATATCAATTTCTTCTTTGTCACTCCCCACCCCCCTTTCCAAATTTCCAAAAAACCCGAAGGGAAAATAAATAAAATTTGAAGTATTTAATTTAAATTTCGAAAATTTTATCAAAAATCCGAAAGATTACAAGAGCAAGAAACAAACCGTGGAAGGTGAGAGTTTTATATTCTTGGATTTATTGAATATTTCGATGAAAAATTACTTGATTTATTAGTTTTATGCCAATGATATGGTATGTAATTTTGTTGCATACAAGCTTTCGTGCAATTTGTCCCATTTTTTTAGTTTTTTGCATTATTTTTTCATATCCCCACCCGCCACGCGATATTTCAACTCCGAGCGACAAAAGAAGGATTTGAAATTTCATCCGGCCTAAGTCTAAATTACACTAGTTTACAAAATTTAAAAAAAATCGTGAACTTGATTAACTGACCAACATTTTTAATGTAAAATCGGGCGCTGAATCCGAAAATGAAATTCAAAAAAATCTCAGTAGAACCGTTTTTGAGTTATGCTCCAAATTTGAAATTTCGGAAAAAATAAAAAAGTTCTTGTACTTAGATTGAAATATCTCGGATGGCATAACAGTAAATTGAAATCCCTCTTTTGCATATTGAAGGTGAATGAATTTTCTATCGATCATTTGAACATTGTTTTTGCGTTTGACCAACAGTATTGTTGATACTAGTGACTTTATAAGAAAAAAAAATTATAAAAAACGCATATTTTTAGAGAAAATTTTGCTTTAACGACAGTTTTAGACTCAATAGTAGCATTCAAAAAATCTGATTTTCTTTTGCCCTTGAATGTATATTTAAAACAAAGATTTCAAGTGGTTATTTATCAAAATCGGTTGAAAAATGAAGAAGTTATGGCTACTTTACCATAACTGTAATTTTTGCAGTTTTTAATAATTTAACGTACCGCAGTACACTTATAATAGTGTAGGAAGAATAACACATGGTAAATCTCACTCGCTCCAAGTCAAAATAATTTATTAGCTTACCAGAAGGTCACATGACAAATTTCAGAATGATCTGACCTCAAACGTGAATACAATTTTAAGGTTTTCTGCCCGGAAAGAACAAAAAATACTGGTTTTTCATCAATAACTTTTTTCATCACCAGCCGATTGTTTTTTATGGTTGATTTTTTTAAAGCCTAAGTTGAGACAAATATTTCACCCGAAGACTGCAACACGATTGGACTTGAAGTAAAAAAGTTATTGCAGTTCAAAGGCCGCAAATTTTGTGCAAAACGCAATGAGTACTTTTTACTCATTGCGTTTTATACGCGAATTTTCGACCAAAACACAATCTTTGAACCTTAATAACTTTTCTGTTTCAAACCCAATCGAGTTGCAGTCTTCGGGTGAAATATTTTTCTCAACTTACCCTTTAAGAAAATTAACCATAATAAACAATCAGCTTGTGATGAAAGAAGTTATTGATGAAAAACCAGTATTTTTCGTTCCTTCCGGGCAAAATACCTCAAAATTTTATTCACGTTTGAGACTCAAGCAACCCCACCCTATGGTCAAATCTTCCTGAAACTTGGCATGTGACCTTCTGGTAAGCCAATAAATTATTTTGACTTGGAGCGAGTGAGATTTACCATGTGTTATTCTTCCTATACTATTATAAGTGTACTGCGGTTCGTTAAATTATGAAAAACTACAAAAAATACTATTATGGTAAAGTAGCCATAACTTCTTCAATATTCAACCGATTTTGATAAATAACCACTTGAAATCTTTGTTTTAAATTGACATTCAAGTGCAATAGAAAATGAGATTTTTTAAATGCTACCATCGAGTCTAAAACTTTCGATGATCAAAATTTTCTCTAAAAATATGCGTTTTTTATAATTTTTTTTTCTCCTAAAGTCACTAATATCAACAATACTGTTGGTCAAACGCAAAAACAATGTTCAGATGATCGATAGAAAATTCATTCACCTTCAATATGCGAAAGAGGGATTTCAATTTACTGTTATGCCGTCCGAGATATTTCAATCTAAGTACAAGAACTTTTTTAATTTTTCCGAAATTTCCAATTTGGAGCATAACTCAAAAACGGTTCTACTGAGATTTTTTTGAATTTCATTTTCGGATTCAGCGCCCGATTTCACATAAGAAATGACCTTCAGTTTACTGAGTTCAAAAATGCTGTAAACTAGTGTTATTAATAAGAAGAACATTGTTTGCACCTTCCGTCCCTTACAGGATTCATTATTTTGATTAACGGATTAAAAATATTCAGAACTTGAAATTTAAAACTTTAAAAACCTGTGCTTGGAATGTTCATTTTAATTTTTTAATAGTTGATCCTGTGTGTTTTGCTACACCTTCTAAAAACCAATAAATAGTGTTAAAATTATTTCATTTGAAATACATTTTTGATAGATGTACAATGAGAGCTCTCACATCAAATTTTTATTTGAATACAAAGCAGATTAGATTTTCTGATTTAAAAAAAAAAACTTGATCTGAAATTGTTTTATTTATAATTGTCTGATATAAAGATCTCGTTTTTATTCGCCTTTCTCCTCTGCAATGTGGAGAGGGTCCACAAACTGCCATAACAACATTTTCGTAACCAAATAACTTCTCATTTCTCATTCTTTCCTCCTTCCCGTTTCTCCTCTGAAAGATGGAAGGGTCTTAAAAAACCTCTTATTCAAAATATATTTGCTCTATTGCTTGAAATTTTTTTAAAACTATGCGAAAAAAAACCTTTCTGGCTCAATACTTTACGGAATCTCTCCTTATATCCTTCTTCTTTCAAATTTGATTCCATTTGTTGAATAAGTTCACAAGTTATACAAAAAATTGTGCGGAACTTCTTTTTCAATCACTTATCCCACTGGATGGTGCAAAGGCTTTTATTTAATAGCCTCATAATCATTTCTCATTCCCTTGTACTCTCTGATTAAAATTTGGTTGAATTTTTTTGATAAGCTCTTGAATTTATCAAAACAAACCTCTCTTCTCTTTTCTATCCTGTGAGAACCAAACATCTTAGAAATATTTCTTGTATCAAAAATAACTCTTCCCAAATTGTTACCATCTGCTAGATTTGCACCCGAATTATTGAAAAAAAGAATGTGAGCTCCCGTTGCCTCTTCATATCGAATCAGTGCAAGGTGGAAGAAGCCTTAAGCAATCATATTTAGAAAAAACTCTTCTTAAATAACCTCTTCTATTTAATTTGAACAAAAAGTTCTCGAGTGATCCAAAAATATTGTATGAAAATCTCTCTCCTGTTTCCGCTTTTCCCGTTGGAGAGAGAGAGTGGTCTCACAACATAAAGCAAAACATTTCTCGTGCCTGCATATACTTTCATGATAAATTTGATTTTTTTTTGTTCGATTTGTTCTCGATTAACGCATAAAACTATATGGAAGATCCCCTTCCCCCTTCTTATCCACCCAGTAAAGTGGAAGGACAGATGAGTCTGAAACATCGTAGAAATTTGACTCATAGCTTTAAACATCCTATGCGAAATTTGGATTCATTTGCATTATAAGTTTTCGGATAATGTAATAAATTGTATGGAAGACCCCTTCCCCCTTTTGTATCTACCCAATCGAAGAGGGTGGAGTCCCAAATAATCATCATCAATAATAATTTCTTGTAAGCAAATAACCACTCATGTCAAATTTGGTTTCACATGCTTGATAATTTTTTGAGTTCTCTTTTTCTATTACCACACTGGAAGGAGGGAGGAGTCTCTAACCAATTTTAAAATATTTTCCCTACCCAGATAGCCTCGCATTCCAAATTCGGTTCCGTTTGATTGATAAGATCTACGCTTACTTTTTCCCCATCTATTTCCCCTTCGAAAGAAAGGAGGGGTACCAAACCATTATAGAAACATTCATTGTACCGAAATACATTCCCATGCCAAATTTGGTTTCATTTGCATGATCAGTTTTCGAGTTATGAAGACTCGTTACTTTTATTTGAGAGACCCCTTTCCCCCTTCCAGTGAGAAGGAGGGGTCCTAAACTTTTATAGAAACCTTCCCCGGCCTCAGAAGCCTTCAACTGCTAAGTTTCCCGCAAATCGGTTCAGTAGTTTTCGAGTCTATAGGGAAAAGACAGACAGACAGACAGACAGAAATTCACTTTTATATATTTATAGATTGATTATCAAGAAACTAAATTTATCAACCTATATTTTGCCAGTTTAAGTTTAAGAACATGTTGTTGTTGAAGTATTGTATATGAATGTAGTGTTGGATAAGAAATTGTTTTTGAGGATTCATAAATTAAAATTTTAGCCTTTTATGGTGACAACTAGAACTCACTTTAATCACTTGCACTCTTTAAACAAAATAAAATGTTTTCCTTTTTTTTCAAATTTCGTTGAATAATGAACAATGGGTTTTGAATAAATTCTCTTAAGTTCAATGGCTTGAATTGTATTTTCAAGCAAATTTCTAATTCAGAGTTAGGAATATCATTTTGAATTATTTAATTTATTTAAAACTTACCGGAAAAGGCATCGGTTTGAAATTTTGAAACTTTTATTGAACTTTTGAAGCTTGTCTGATACTCATCGTTTTAGAAATCCTTATTTAATGTGCATTCTTTGTCCCGGATTAGGTACGAGCGCGGTTACTCTCTTATAAGTAGGAAGTGAGTTGTAGTGTGTGTAGTGTATTATAGCTTTTATTCGTGCGTTTCTGCTTCAAGCGTTAAAGGAAAAGTATTCTACGTGATTTTTGCGGCATCAGATAAGAAAGCAGGTGTAGCTAATTTGTAAAGTGAGGCAAGATTCTAATCGGTGCACGTGGACAGGAAACTCCCATCGACGTGGGAGTAAATCCAGGATCTAAATTCGACTAGAAATCATTTGCAGTTGGTAAAGTCTGAATCATTCGAGAAGTCAGCGACAGAAGGCTTCAATCGTGACGGTCCAAGGAACATTTCTACCCACCGAACACCCCGTCATCTAACAAAGCTGACTCTCGCAGATGCCCGAGGCCGGAACGAGCGTACCGAATGCATCGAATATCGTCATTGCCTCCAGTCGAAGCAGTAAGCTCCCAAGAAAGACTCAATCATCTTACTTACTTACTACTTAATGATCCCGCGCCGATCCTCCGGTGCATAGGGCCGTGGTGAAAGACCTCCACTGTTGACGATCCGAACCCAACCCAATCATTTTGCCCATTATATACCCCAGGGTCCAGATTGTAGTGACGGCGAGAAAATACCCGAACCCGTGGTGTTTGCCTGTCCAAGGTTTGCCTCGTTACGTACCAACATACTTGCCTCTGTGGGCCCGATACGACCGTAGACAACGGATGTGTACGGGCTGAAACACTTGACATGCGGTCAGTGATGGGTTGATCCGGATCATAACAGAGTAGCTGGAGTCAACGGGTGAGCATCTCCAGTCGGTGTAGAATGCCGTAACTGTAGGAAAGCATCCGAGTCGTAGCATTCAAAGTCCTGAATGTGTGCTGTGGCTGGCGCTAGTCTTGGACAAGCTGTTTTCGATCTGGAATGGGCAGAAAAAGCCGCGGTCCAAAAATTCAAGGGTTGCCAGCCAAAGGGATAAAAGAAGACCTGACAAAGGTCGGAGAAGACTGACCCCACCAATGGAGGGCCGTCGAGTAGAGTACGATTCCACGGTTTGAAGCTACAAAGATAAGGCAACATCTTCGGCGTAGCGGATGCCGTGAGTACGCCGCGCTCGTGCGTACGATGCTCCACCTACGGGAAGTAACCGAGAAGTGCGGTTTACAATGACCGAAGCTGTGGAGGTAAGACTTTAACTTCTTCGCAGTGGAAATCGTTGGGAAGGGTTATTCCACGATCGGGAAATACCCACGGGTAGAGTGGCTCTCGACGCCGGGTGAACCATTCAAGTCGAAGTAGGATGACGTCTTCATCGGGAATCATCAGAGTAGTTGCGCTTAGTCTCGCACGTGTGCTGCGACTAGGATAAGCTGCTCTCGATCGGCACACGACGGGCATAAAGGTGTCAACCCCGAATCCTGAAAATAAGAGGTCGGGCTTCCATTTGTTGGAGGAGCGGTCAGGCCTCGAGTCTTTAGGAGTAGAGGTTTGTGTGGTCAACTTCGATTCTTTTCAATAGGAGGTCGGGTCTTGAGTCGCAAGAGGATAGATCAGGCCTTTAACCAACAAGAGGAGGGGTATGAGTGGTTACCTCGAATCATTACGAGGAGGGGTCGGATCTCGAGTCGTAAGAGGAGAGATCAGGCCTCGAGTCGCGAAAAGGAAAGGTTTATGTAGGAATATCGAGTCATTGCGAGGAAATGTTGATTTTCAAGTCGTTAAAGAAAAGTTCAGACTTCAAGTCGTAAGGACGAGAGTTCATTCTGAAAGTGGGCTATCGCCTTGGAGCGCACTAGCACGAATAGACCGCCACCTATTGAAGGATAGTCAATAGTTCGGGGGAACAAGGTTTGAGGCCCAAGGTGGAGTTTAGGGAGCCACAGTACGTGGCGTAGAGGAAAGCCTTCAAGTCGTCTTAGCCAGCGGCATGAGATCGAATCCCGGTCACGACATACATAGTACACTTGCTGTGGTTTGGTGGTTTCAGCATTTGTAAGATGCTAGCCATCATATCTTCGAAAAATATACGCTTAGAGTAAAGAAAAATGAATCTCTTCGAGGACAAGATCTCTCTACGAACGAAAATCCAAATCTTTAACACAAACGTGCCGCCGGTCGTGGCCTAGAGGATAGTGTTCCAGTCTTCTAAGCCAGAGTCCATGAGATCGAATCCCGATCACGGCACATATAGTACTCTTTCTGTGGTCTCGTGGTTTTAGCATTTTTAAGATGCTAGCCATAATATCCTTGAAAGATGTACGCCTTAGAGTTAAGTAAATTAGATCTCTTCAAAGAAACATGAAGTTTCACTGAGATCCTATATGTGTGTGTTCGTTTTTTAAAAAAAACGTCCAATCCATATTGTTGTTCAGATGTGAAAATTAGTGCACAAATACGGTGACGATGCGAAAACTGCAAGTAGGTATTTGTAAATCGCTGCCTGCGGGATATCACCCACGCTTGATGGCCTGGCAATACGATCTTGTCCGGTGTCATCAAAAGGCGCTAGAAATAGAAATTCGGGAGCGTATGTGGTTTATTTCAGCACTAGTTGACCCAGTGATCTCTGATTCTTTAAATTTCGAAATGAATAACTTTTGTTATTTGAATTTTACTCCCGGCCTGTCAAATTCTTCAATTTATGATTGTCAGAATTTCCCCAGCAAAAGGAAAGGTTGTCAAATGCTTGAGCCAATGTTCCATAATTCCATATAGAAAGAGGACGGTTCAATTACACATTAAAGCTGTCCACGTGATTTGGTGAAACGGTCCAATTCCATACGCGATTTTCATTTCTTTTTCTCCAAGGAGCGATGAGAATAGTATAACTATTCCCTTGCCTTCTTTGAGCAATTTGTTTCACTGATCACACGAAGCGCTGATGAGGTTTTTTCAGAGTCACACACCAACAGTGCTCTGACAGTAGAAGAGTGATCATTCGTTAGAGAAAAAATTTTACTTCACTCTCTCAGCAACAGATGATGAAATGCTCATTTGAAATCGACCCACAATTCTTAGGAGCGAAAAAGTTCACTGCCTCCTTTAGGGCAAGATGAGCAAAATGAAGCCTGCCTACAAGCTCGTAGCGGCAAAGCCTAGCCCCCGAAATCCGAACTGTCTACAAGAATCTTGACTGGGACCAAGTGAAGACGCTGGCTACGGATCGTCTACAGTGTAGGTCTTTTACCCCAGCCCTATGTGTCAAATAATCGACGCGAGATCGTTATGTAAGAAAATAAGTATGTAACTAAGTCAGTAATTTAGTAAGTAAGTAAGTAATTTAGTAAGTAAGTAATTTAGTAAGTAAGTAATTTAGTAAGTAAGTAAGTAAGTAAGTATGTAAGTAAGTAAGTAAGTAAGTAAGTAAGTAAGTAAGTAAGTAAGTAAGTAAGTAAGTAAGTAAGTAAGTAAGTAAGTAAGTAAGTAAGTAAGTAAGTAAGTAAGTAAGTAAGTAAGTAAGTAAGTAAGTAAGTAAGTAAGTAAGTAAGTAAGTAAGTAAGTAAGTAAGTAAGTAAGTAAGTAAGTAAGTAAGTAAGTAAGTAAGTAAGTAAGTAAGTAAGTAAGTAAGTAAGTAAGTAAGTAAGTAAGTAAGTAAGTAAGTAAGTAAGTAAGTAAGTAAGTAAGTAAGTAAGTAAGTAAGTAAGTAAGTAAGTAAGTAAGTAAGTAAGTAAGTAAGTAAGTAAGTAAGTAAGTAAGTAAGTAAGTAAGTAAGTAAGTAAGTAAGTAAGTAAGTAAGTAAGTAAGTAAGTAAGTAAGTAAGTAAGTAAGTAAGTAAGTAAGTAAGTAAGTAAGTAAGTAAGTAAGTAAGTAAGTAAGTAAGTAAGTAAGTAAGTAAGTAAGTAAGTAAGTAAGTAAGTAAGTAAGTAAGTAAGTAAGTAAGTAAGTAAGTAAGTAAGTAAGTAAGTAAGTAAGTAAGTAAGTAAGTAAGTAAGTAAGTAAGTAAGTAAGTAAGTAAGTAAGTAAGTAAGTAAGTAAGTAAGTAAGTAAGTAAGTAAGTAAGTAAGTAAGTAAGTAAGTAAGTAAGTAAGTAAGTAAGTAAGTAAGTAAGTAAGTAAGTAAGTAAGTAAGTAAGTAAGTAAGTAAGTAAGTAAGTAAGTAAGTAAGTAAGTAAGTAAGTAAGTAAGTAAGTAAGTAAGTAAGTAAGTAAGTAAGTAAGTAAGTAAGTAAGTAAGTAAGTAAGTAAGTAAGTAAGTAAGTAAGTAAGTAAGTAAGTAAGTAAGTAAGTAAGTAAGTAAGTAAGTAAGTAAGTAAGTAAGTAAGTAAGTAAGTAAGTAAGTAAGTAAGTAAGTAAGTAAGTAAGTAAGTAAGTAAGTAAGTAAGTAAGTAAGTAAGTAAGTAAGTAAGTAAGTAAGTAAGTAAGTAAGTAAGTAAGTAAGTAAGTAAGTAAGTAAGTAAGTAAGTAAGTAAGTAAGTAAGTAAGTAAGTAAGTAAGTAAGTAAGTAAGTAAGTAAGTAAGTAAGTAAGTAAGTAAGTAAGTAAGTAAGTAAGTAAGTAAGTAAGTAAGTAAGTAAGTAAGTAAGTAAGTAAGTAAGTAAGTAAGTAAGTAAGTAAGTAAGTAAGTAAGTAAGTAAGAAAGTAAGTAAGTAAGTAAGTAAGTAAGTAAGTTAGTAAGTATGTAAGTAAGTTAGTAAGTAAGTAAATATGTAAGTATGTAAGCATGATTTAGTTCACAGTATAGAGACCTAAGATACCTTTTCCAATTTTTATCGGGATGAAAGAAGCTCCAAAAAAGATTCTTCTGATTATTCAATTCCCGGGAACGTTGAAATGTTTGAGAAATGGACTTACTTATCGATATCAGCTTTGTTAATTTTCCTTTCTTCACAGAACATTGAATGAAAGATATTGTTATATGTAACTAACTGAAGATATTTTTACCTATTAACTCAACATACGCCTGAAAGTCAATCATACTTACTTAATGCAAACAGTACGTTACAACTCGTAAATTTCTCTCTAGCAAGAGCTTTCGCCCTTATGTTGATCTGAAAAGTCGCCATAATTTTAATTTAGGAGAACAATATTTGCTGCCAGTGCTTCCGTGCCCTATCAAACCAGGCAACGCAAAGCATTAAATAGTTCCTAGCACTCAACGCCAGTGTGAATACCATTGGAAAATTCAATTTTTATCAGATTTTGTTTGGAAACCTTTCATAATAAATTTGCTTATCTCGGTACGGGGTAAATAAATTTTATCGAAACCCCAGCAATGGGTGCATTTATTTACGGAACCATTACGTCCTGATCCGAGGGGACCATTTGGGGAAAATCATTACCATACCAAAACCGAAGCCAAACGCCAAAACCAAAAAAAAATACTATGCGGAACGCAGTAACATAAAAACTGATGACTGTAACGCCCGATGGCTGCGACTGGGTAAAAGATGGAAAATGCTGAAAATCGAAAACCAAGATGGAAGGAAGCAAACGGCTTTAGGTAAGTACGTGAGTTACTCCACCATCCGGAATGTGCGTCTGACCGTGTGAGTGCGCGCGCGGCTCTAAATTAAATTATTCAAATGAAACCATTTCTTATCTTGCGCCGCGCCTCACCGTGTCGTACGCAACGAAACGATAGAAGCGTGGATAAAAACAGTGCTCTGTTTGAAATTATATTTTTTTTTCCTTGGATACTTTTGAGGCTGCTGATGTTTGACTAAAGTTAAGCGAGATGAAGAGAAAAAAGATTACCGTACGTGTGCGCAGCTCCATCAGAGTAGCGACTACCGGCTGCCGGTAGCAGAATTACACCGTACTGCGATCTTCCGACGACGACGCCCGTCCTATCAAACGACCGACATCTCTGAGGACGCTGCACGTGGAGATCTGGTTTTGTGAAAAAATAATAAGATTTAAGTGCATAAATAAATCTTAACCTAACAACAGTCTCTAGAACTCATTAAATTATATGAGAAATAATTAAAATTTAAAGAGAAAACCCCAGAACAAATCCAGAATAGTTTAGTATCTTTTTTCAGAAAAATGTTTTTATAAATAAGAATTTTTAGTCTGAAAGGCCGTCATGACACCCCGCGGTTGGAGAAGTTAGATTTTTGAAACCCATTCCGTCATGAAAAAGCGTGGACATTCTCCCTCCCACTAATTTACTATAATTTAAAATCAGAACTCGGGTTACATTAAAGGGAAAATTAAAAAAAATTGTCAAGGCAATGAATCAAACGCAAAACCTGTTCCAGTATTAGTAGAAAAATTTTTAAAACTGAAATGAAAAGTTTATGTTCTTTGTGACATTTTGGCATCTTTAAATTTATAAAATACGAAACACAGAATTTTTGACGACTATTCAAATGTAGCTGTTTTTCGAACTTTTTTATCAATCTGCATTTTCTGAGACTATTGCAACAACTAAATTCGACTTTGCACTAAAAAGGCAAAAAAATGACAATATTGTCGAATGATTTACCGAGCTCTGTTTGTGTACACCATGGCCGTAGGAACGGGGAGGAGAGGGGGGGTTGGAGGTTAAACCCCCCCTCCCCCCCATGAAGGTCTAAAATTTTCAAGACAAATTTGAAACAATTTTTGATGAACAACTTAAGTGATTCATGAGTAACTATAGTGTAATAATCTCGTCTCCAAAACCTCAAAATCTCATTCCAGGACAACAATTCTACATTTATTTTTCAAAAAATTTCTCAATTGTTGATAGTTATTCAGTCCCAAATATTGAATCCCAATTAAGTTAGTCTAAGCTTACCAGATTGTCCGGATTTTGACCAGAATTGCTCACTCTATTTGCAAAATCAAACGGAAATTTCAATTGAGTCATAAGAGTTATGTATCTTGCGTCCAAATATTTTTATAAACAAATTTTGTCAAAATAAACCTAAATGATTTTTTGGAAACCTTAAATATGATTCTGAATCGGCTGATGTGTTTAAATTAAATAAAAACAGTTTTCCACGTGTTTTTTTTGTATTTTAATGAAATAATTCCGAAATTCGCCTGCATATTGGCCGGATTTATTCAAAAAATATGAAACAATATACCTTAATTTCGCAAAATTTTGAAATAAAATTGCCTGGATTTGCACAGCCCGGATACTTGCGGAAAAAAATCTAGTAAGTATCCAGTTTATTTTTCATGATTTTCAGTTTGCATCATCTTTGGTATAGAATCTTTCTTCGAACCTTGGTGATGCATTTCAATCTAAAATATGATGAATTTTCAAATTTCGGAATATGGGGTTTGAGTTTGGGTCTGAAATTTTATCCTTAATTTTTATGCAAAGTTTAAACATAAGAGTTCAGAATTGAAAAATGATAAACAATTTCATCTTTCAATATGTTGTTTAAATTAACAAGTTCAATTACGAATAAATTATTGAAAAAAATCATACTGAAAACCATAAATTCAGAATCAAATAAAAGATTTCTGGTTAAGGGTTCGCTTTTTGATTTCAAATTCATAGGATTTGTTATCTTGAATTTAGATAAAGGTTTTGATTTATGGTTCAAAATGCAGAATTTAGACTAGGAAATAATATTCCAGGTTTGTATCCAGATTAAGCTCAAATTTAAGTTTTATAATGAATATAAAAAAATATTTATGTTCAAATTTCATTAAGTATTCGAATTTCAGGAGATTGCAGTTTCATAACTTTGAATCTTGGTTAAAAAAAATCAATCAAAGTCAGTTTGGAAACACAAACCTGATGAAAATCACACATAATATATTAGATCTGGATGTATTTCAAATAATCTGTTTTTTTTTTCAAATGTATCGATTTTAATTTTTACGGGATCACAGGATAATAATTATGAAATATAAAAAAATAATGATAATTTTTTAACTTGTTTTTATCCTCAGGTAAAAATTCAGCTTGAAATTTTATTTAACATTATTTACTTTTATTGCGGATTATTCATTGTTTAAAATCACAGGTTCTAACTAAAATTTCAAATTTTAATAGACTTTACAAAATAAGAAAATAAACCTTTTTTGAACAGTAAACCTTACTTTTTACTTTTATTGCTAAATATTTGATACATTTTAACCCATGCTTAAAATGGTTACGCTCGTGATTAAAAAGAATTAGCTCCCTAATGTTAGTAAGTAGAAAAGTTTTTTTTTAAATGAAGCATTCAAAATCCTTTTTTCCGTTTCGATTATGAAACTCACGGACATCGGCTCAGAAGGCAACTGATTTAACAACTGAACTATATAACAAGTACCTATATTTTTTCAGGCTTCATTTAAAAAATGGCATCTCCAAGGACTAATTTTCAAAATTAAATAACTTTTAATGCAAAATAACTTTAACTTGAATCATTTGTACCTAGAACGTGAACATTTTTTCACTTGTGTATGCATTGTTCAAGCAAAAATATTATAGGGAAAAAATTGTCATCAAACCCACCCCCCCCCTCCCCATGAGCCGGTTCTTCCTACAGCCCTGGTGTACACGATTGTTTTCATTTAACCATTTATGGTTATAGAATAGCCATTTTATGGTTTGCTGAAAAACTATCAATATGGTTAAATTTTTAGAATTTTTCAAAAAGAAATTCAACCATAATTTTTTTTTGCACGTATACAAAGCAAAAAAAATCTTAAAGTATACGAGTAGTCTAATTTTTACAAGTGTAATTCGAAGAAGATGTACTTTTCATTTTTTTTTTATGTAATTTAAGACTTTTTCAAAAAAGTGAATAGAAATACACCTCTATACTATCTATCTAATATATAAAGATGAGTTGGGCTATATATGTTTGTTTGTATGCACCTTATACAAACCCACACCGCTTAACCGATCAGCCTGAAATTTGGTACAGAGATGTAGTTGGACCAGGGTAAGGTTTTAGTAATAGTTCTGAGCTCCTCCCTCCTAAGAAAAGGGACCCTACCATACAACATTCGTTTTTATTCCCACGTATCAAAAGTCATGGCACCCATTTTGGCAAATCGATTATTTTTCCTTTGGTGGGGTTTTTTTTCACCATCATTATGGGCCGGGCATTAGAAACGACTATTCAAAGTTCACATGTACTGGAAAGCAAATCAAAGCTTGCTAAGCATTGAAACTTTACTTTTTCCCCAGGAACGGGTTCAGCCCAGAAGGGGCTGCCCAGCAACACCCAGTCCCTGGTCTAAAGCCACGGGGACTAATGGGTTTGGGCGCTCAAGGCCTCTTTTGTTCCTGGGTCTCAGGGCGTATGTTAGGCTGGGGGAGTTTTCGGATGGGTAGATTCCTAACACAATAAATACCTTCTGTAACTGGTGTTTTATTCGGCGAACTCACGTTGGGATGTCACGCACACGGGATCGGGATGGTAGCAAGGCAAACGGCCCACGCGGTCTAACGTCGGAGTCGCCACGGGCCGGGCGACGCCTGGATGGAACGGGAGGAGCGGCGCGGTACCACGCACCACGCTCACGACACGGCTGGGCGATCCGGTCTCTCTACCGGGCCTGGATAGGCAAACCGCCTACGCGCCTATGGGACCTCTCGGCTGGACCGTCGTCGCACCGGACGCAACGTATGGAAACGGATGGACGGGAGAGGTGCGATACCACGCACCACACTCACGGCTAATCGGTTCTGTATCTCTCTCGGTTTGGATGGGACCAGATTCCTTAAGCCACGCGTAGGGTGGTCACGCATACACTCTTGATGATTTTCGCACACGGGTTTGGTCGGTGGTGCTTGGGATGGCAATTCTCTGGCTTCGGTTTCGTCTCACCTCAGAACCTCGCACTGCACGGCTATTCGATCGCCTCGGACCACTGCCTATCGATATCGGTCGATCGAACCTTCTTCTTCGGATCTTGCCTTGGGTTGTCGTTGATTACACCGCACTTAAGTTTGGGAGTGTTCGCTAAGCACGACTGTCTTCTACCGCTGCCGGAAACCAAGAGACTTGGTGAATCGTCTTGCCTCACCAAGAAACCTCCGCGTCTCGATGCTCGGCTATGCGTTCTACTAGAACGCATGTATTTTGAGGCGTTGCGTATGTAAGCCGTCCATCCCTTGTGCGTCTTGATTTCGTCTACTCTTCGCTGGTCACGTGTTTTAATTTGAATACGCCGTTGCGTTGCCTTGAGCTAGCTTTTTATAAATGTTTTAACCTAACTCCAACCCATCAGTTACTTTAAATAAAAAACAACAAAAACAATGTTACCGAGTTGGTAACAGCATTAAATATTTTAATGGGGAAATTTTGGCGGGTGTTTTTATTCCTCTGCTGTTCAAATCACGTTGTACTGGTACGAGATATTCGGATGCAATAATGAGCCTACATTTTGGTTTGAAAAATACAACTAGCCTGTTAGTAATATTTTGACTAGAATTGTAGAACTTTTCAAAGTGCTCCGTGCCGCCCTTGAGGGCGACTTTGAGAGTCTTCAATCATATAAAGTGAACAGTGAATTTACTTTTTTAGCAGAATAACTATTTGGACTGAGTTCTGAAAACTAATCAACCGATTTTCATAAACTCCAGCTTTTCAGAACCAACCATTTTAATATTCCTGGAGTTTCCATAGAAAAAGAAAAGTTACCTTTTTAGATTTAGAGTTATAAGGCTGCGATTTCAACGCATTGATAGCCATCAGGGAAATCAAACGGGGAGTTAGAAAATTTATTAGATTATTAAATCTCAGGGTTTTAAGTTTTATACAATTTAATTTCATTGGCCAACCTATCACATTTGAGTTATTATTCGTCATCAATGTGTTCAATTCTACCATCCAATTCTAATTATCTTTACATTGATCACTATGCACAATAATTAATGGGATAAAGCTGGCACAAAAGTCAATTTTCCCTTTGGTTTCTCCCACTTCGAAATTTCAAAAAAAAAATCCGAAGGGGGAAATAAATCAATTTTGAAGTATATTTGGTAAATTTCGAAAAAATATCGAATATCCCAAAGATTACAATACCAAGACAGAATGTAAAGACTGGAGTTATTTCACCTTTTTAATTCTTGATTCATAGGTTTTGTGCAATGATATAGTATAAAATTTTGTTGCATTCAAGCTTCCTTGCAATTTATTCCAATTTATTTGTTGTTTGTTTTATGTATGTCGTTATGTTTTATTATGCCCCCCTCGCGGTGTTCCAACTCCGAGTGACGAATGAAGGATTTGAAAAACTATTAGTAGAAATTTCAACAATCATGAAAACTTATCATAAAACAGTGTAAAATAAAACAGCGAAAAAAACACACATACAGTTGGAAACATGCAAAGTGAGCCTTCAACGAGGTTCGGAAGTTTTTTTTATAGAAGTTTCTAAGTAAATAAAATTTAAATATACCATTTAACGGGGAGATCATCCATGTTGAAAAGTGGGATTTTCATTAGATGGGTAATGGGAAGAAAAACAGTTTTCTCATTTAAAAATAAAAAATAATATCTATTCAAGTGTCTAAAAGAATTGTGGATAAATAACGTTTTTCGTGATAAAATTAATAAGCATACAAGGGAATTATTTTAAAATTTCAATTAAAGAAAACCTCATAACTAAAAGTTTTTCAATAATATGAAAACGATAAACACAGTAAATAATCTCAATCAAAACTTTAAAACAAAAACTTACAACTTACAATAATGAATATAAAGCTTTCAAAATTTCAAAAAGTCAAACGACTCATTTTGATTTATATTTTTGTGAACCCGAGCAAGGCCGGGTAAAATAAGCTAGTAATTTTATATTCCGTGATGTAAAGATCGAGCGAAAATTTTCACCAGACCGACTCAGTAAAATTTAGCTTACCACAATCAGATTCATTGATTATGAAAAAACTCAAACTAATCAGTTTATATAATAATGGTAACATAAACTTTCACAAAGTGTTCAAGTTGATAATTTATCTTAACAAAGAATTAAAATACTAGTATGAAGAAATTTATAATTTATGAACATTTATTTGAGAAATTTACAACCAAAACTCTTCCGCGGCAAAGCTTTTCGTACACCTCAGAAGAAACTCAAAAAAGCTACTTAGGCCTCAGTGTTTAAAACTATTTAAAAATGTTTTTATTTCGATTCCCTCGACATTTTCGCTGTGAAAATATTCCCCCGATTTTAAATTAAAACATTTAAAAGAGTTTTGGAAACTCTGAGACCAGTTTAAAATTCATCTTTTTACTATTACGCATTGATTTCATCATGTTACAAAAGAATATTGTGTCGTTTTTTGAGTTATTGGCGAGAGTAATTTTTTTTTGTTATTTTCACCTGAATTATTCGACAACCTTCACTCTGTTAAATTTTCACTTAGAAATTCGAAACGTTAAACTGAAATTATGAAATGGAAATCAGAAAAAATCCGGAATTCAAAGCGTTGTGTGATAAAAACTGCTGGACCAAATTAAACAAATATTGTATCACTTCCATCTGTACCGTTGAGCCGTCAACACGTACGCCGGAGCATCGTATCGTTGCTGTGTACCTGCAGGAACATTTTACATTATTTATTTTTTCCTTACCTGTATTTCAATCAGCACTTTTCAGTGCTAAAATAATTTTCATTTTCTTTTATTCATATTTTCTCTTTTCTTTCCAGCATGGGGAAGTCATCGGCTGGCTCAAGGGCCGGTAGGAAACGAATTGCCGAGCCTAATTCAGGTCCATCGCCCAAAAAAGTTGAAATTTCCAATTCATTCGATGTCCTTCATAACATCGGTGATGAGGAAATATTCATATTTAATTCTGATAAGAGTAATAAGAAACCTTCTTCTTCTTATACTCTTAAAAACGAAAAGATTCCACCAATAACGGTCACGATTCCTAACTTCAATGCCTTTCGAAAAGAAATCGTCACTTCCGTCAAGGATGTGAAGATTTCTTTTCAGATCGGTCGAAAGGGAACTGCTCGTATATTGGCGGAATCTTTTAATGATTTTCAAAAAATTTTAACTTATTTGAATAATAAAAAACACCATTTTTTTACGTACGACACTAGAAGTGATCGTCCTTTTAAAGTTGTACTTCGGGGTCTCACCGGCGATCAGACACCGGATGAGATCACAACTGAATTAAATTCTTTGTTAGGTTTTTCTCCAATTCAAGTAATTCAAATGAGGAAAAGAACCAACACGAATAATACCAGTAGTGTTGGTTTTGCTCCTGAACTTTATTTAATCCATTTTAAAAAGGATCAGGTTAATAATTTAAAAATTCTGGAAAAGGCTCGTCTTATGTTTCATTGTCGAGTAAAATTTGAACCTTTTCGTAAATCTACTACCAATTTTTTACAAAATATTACGCAATGTCGTCGTTGTCAAGCTTTTTGTCACGGCACTAAAAATTGTAGAATGAAGGCCAGATGCATGTTTTGCGGCTCATTCGATCATGAAAAATCTAAATGCCTTTTTGGTGGTGATAAGCCAAAAACAGAATTTTTTAAGTGTGCGAATTGCGCAGGTAATCATTCCTCGAATTCTCTAGACTGTCCCATCAGGGCAAAAATTATTGCTTCTAGGAAAAATCCCAAAGTTTCCAGAAAAGTTTCTTCTCCTCCTTCCTCTTTTTCGTCTTCACACGTCGGGCCGGCAAACAACCTGCCTGTTCGCATTCAGCCTCGGTCTACATTGGAATCACGGCTGGGTAATACCCGAAGTGATTTTAATGTTACCTGTGCTGAATCTGCGCCCCAGACTCGTTGTTTATCGTTCTCAGAGGTGGTTGAAAATGGGTTTCCCTCTTCAGGTTTAACTAATAAAAATGGGAAAAAACCAAGTCTCAACGTTCATGCGAAGGCTTGGGAAAATCCCCGAAATTCAAATACTTGTTCTTCTCCTTCATTTTCTGATCCTAACAATTTTGTTGATTTGGGTGAGATAACTGAGGAAAAATTAAAAATTTTGCATCAAAATTTAATGGAAATGATGCAACTTATGTTGAAAGCAAATTCAATGTTTGAAGCTTTTCAAACTTCTTTTAATTATGCTAACAAAATTATTATGACTTTACGATTCCCTCATGGATCCAAATAGATGTTTAAATATTATGAATTGGAACGCTAGATCTTTGCTGGCTAACCAAGATGAATTCTTTTTATTTTTGAAAACTCAAAACATACATATTGCTGCCATCACTGAAACTTTTTTAAAGCCAGACAATAACTTGAAAAGCAATGCTTTCTTTAAAATTTTGCGAAATGATCGACTTGATCGACAAGGTGGGGGTGTAGCTATTGTCATCAATAGTCGTCTCAAATTTAGACTTCTTCCTTCTTTCAATACAAAAGTCTTAGAAACAATTGGTATTGAATTAGAAACTTCTATGGGGAAAATTATAATTGTTGCCGCATACTTGCCTTTTCAATGCAGCGGTGAACAGAAAAATTTTTTGAAGGGAGATTTACAAAAACTCACCAGGAATAAATCTATTTTTTTTATTATTGGTGACTTTAATGCAAAACACCGATCTTGGAATAATATTTCATCAAATACTAATGGGAATATTTTGTTTAATGATTGCTCTGCAGGTTATTATACTGTTGAATATCCTAATGGGCATACTTGTTTTTCTTCAATTAGAAATCCCTCCACAATTGATTTGGTTCTAACGGATTTAGGCGAGCATTGTAGTCAATTAGTTACTCATGCGGACCTCGATTCAGACCACCTTCCAGTAACATTTTCTTTATCCCAAAGTCCCATTGAAAACCCTTTAAAATCAACTTTTAATTTTCAAAAGGCTAACTGGGAGCGATATATGAATTTTATTGAACGTAATTTAGATGTAAACGTTCCACTGAATTCAATAGAAGATATTGATTTGGCTATAGAAAATTTGACAACTTCAATAGTCAATGCTAAAGCCGCTTCAATACCTAAAGTTAAACATAAATTTAATCAACCTTTAATTGATGATGATCTTCAGTTTTTGATACGACTGAAAAACATTCGTCGACGCCAATATCAACGTACTAGGGATCCTTATTTAAAATTTATTTATTGCGACCTTCAAAAAGAGATCAAACGTCGTTTAAATTTCATTCGTAATGAAAATTTTGCTAAAGCAGTAGAGGACATAAAACTCTACTCAAAGCCATTTTGGAAATTAACTAAAATTCTGAAAAAGCCCCAGAAGCCAATTCCTACTTTGAAAGATGGGGATAAACTTCTTTTAACTAATTCAGAAAAAGCTCAAAAATTAGCCCAACAATTTGAGTCTGCTCATGATTTTAATTTAAACGTTGTTAGTCCTATTGACGCTCAAATTTCCCTAGAATTTGATGACATTCTTTCAAAACAAAATGTGTTTGAAAGTTCTTGTGAGACAAATATTGATGAACTTAAATTGATTTTCAAAAAATTTAAAAATATGAAAGCTCCGGGGGAAGATGGGATTTTCTATATTCTTATTAAAAAGTTGCCTGAAAGCACTTTAAATTTTTTAGTTAAAATCTTCAACAAATGTTTTCACTTGGCTTATTTTCCCAATAAATGGAAAAATGCCAAAGTAACTCCAATTTTGAAACCTGGAAAAAGTGCTTCAGAGCCTTCAAGTTATCGACCAATTAGTTTGCTTCCTTCTTTAAGTAAACTATTTGAGAGAGTTATTTTGAATAGAATGATGATTCACATTAATCAGAATTCTATTTTCCCTGATGAACAATTTGGTTTTCGTCATGGACATTCTACTACACATCAACTTTTGAGTGTAACTAATATGATTAACGCTAGCAAATCTGAGGGTTATTCAACTGGTGTTGCTCTTCTTGATATTGAAAAAGCTTTTGACAGTGTTTGGCACAAAGGTTTAGTAGCTAAATTAGCTCGATTTGATTTTCCTGTATATCTCACCAAAATTATTCAAAATTATTTGACTAGCCGAACCTTACAAGTAAGCTATCAAAATTCATGCTCTGAAAGGACTCCCATTAGAGCTGGGGTCCCTCAGGGCAGTATACTTGGGCCAATTTTATACAATATTTTTACTTCTGATCTTCCTGATGTACCAGAAGGAAAAGGTAGAAGATTATTTGCTGATGATACTTTGCTTTCAGCCAAAGGTCGAAATTTACGGGTGGTACGCAGTAGATTGCAACAAAATTTAAATTCCTTTTTGAATTACTTGAAAATGTGGAAAATTTCTCCTAACGCTTCCAAAACTCAACTTATTTTATTTCCCCATAAGCCAAGAGCAAATTTTTTAAAACCTAATGAAAATCATTCCATAACTTTTAATGGGGTTTCATTAGAATGGTCTGATCACGTGAAGTACTTGGGACTCACACTTGATCGGAATCTTTCTTTTAAAAATCACATTGAAGATATTCAATCAAAATGTAATAAATACACTAAATCTCTTTATTCTCTCATCAACAGGAAATCCCGACTTTGCCTGAAGAATAAGATGCTTATTTACAAGCAAGTCTTCCGACCAGCGATAATGTATGCAGTTCCGATTTGGTCTAGCTGCTGCGCGACGAGGAAGAAAGCCATCCAGAGGATTCAGAACAAGGTTCTGAAAATGATTTTGCGGCTTCCACCTTGGCACAGCACCGAAGATCTTCATCGGATTGCAGGCATAGAATCGATCGGAGAGATGGCCAACAAAATCATCTCCAACTTCAGAGGCAAATCGATGCAGTCTTCCATCGCAGAGATTCGTTCTCTTTACAATTAAGTTAGTTTTTAGGATTTAGGATTAAGTTTATACATCTTTTTTTTTTTTTTTGCTTAACAGGATATTCTCCTATAAATCAAATTATTTATTGCTAAAGCAAATTTAAATCAAATGAACAATGTTTAATATTAACTGTATCAAAGAGTTGAACTGATCATAATTGATCTGAACACTTTAATTTAACTTTAATAATGTAACTTAAATGTAATGATTAAAAGACTAATAAACACATATTAAAAAAAAAAAAAAAAAAAAAAAAAAAAAAAAAAAAAAAAAAAAAAAAAAATATTGTATTTTATGAAGTTTCACGTTTAATTTTGAAGAAGTTTATTTCATTATACATTTTGCAAATTTTGAGTGTTCTTTAAAGAGTAACAATCAGGCTGAGATTGAAAATTTAGAATCAACGCATTGAAAGCTGGATTTTGGGCAATTTTTTACTGTCACAAAAAGCAGTAACCGTGTAAAAAAAATTAAAAAAAAACTATACAGATTTAAAAACTGAATTCACATGTTGCACAAATGCTACAATCAACAGATCTAAAGTGCGAAGTCTCATTTTGTGCGCTGCACATGATAGAAGGCGTACCCTCATTTCTGACAAGAAAGATTTTTGAGTGTAAAAATCAATAACTCATTTAATGGGGTTTTTGATTGCTGTGTTAAAAACTTTCTATTGAGTACAGGTTTCCAACCGTGTGATGAAAACTGCTATACATGAGTTTTCTCACAGTGTTCACTGTATTTAAAATGCTTTTCTTCCGTCATATTTAATGGTGGCGATTATTTTTTAGCCTTCCAGTTTTCATAAAAGTTGGGAATCTTTTTATAAACTAATTTTGGTGCTACCCCTAACGGTCTAAAATAACCATATTCCAACTTCTCACCGAAAAGTCATTTTATGGATTCTCGAAAAAAAGTCAGAAAAAGACATATCGCGGAAAAAGGTCGAATATGGTTATTTTTCAAGCAATAATGGTTAATTAAATTCGAGCGTGTAAGTAAACCGGCATTAAAAAAGAATATTTTTTTGTTTTCAAGTCAAAATGAGCTGTGCGTGTGTGTATATAAGCTGGCAATAGAATACAGTTTCTTGTTTTCCATTAACACCCCATTCCCCTCCCATTCTCATCCCTTTCCCATTACAAACAAAAGAAGATGAAAAAAAACAATAAATTTGAATTTGCTAACCTATTCAAATGGTGCACTGGGTAAGATATCGGACTGGCAAGCCGAGGCAAGATGTTGCAATGAGTACGATTCTCACCATTTTTTTTTTTTTTTTGATGAATTGCACCCATTTAGATTCCTGTGCAAATAAGTTCCACGTTTTCGGACTGACTCACACATAGACAAACGGTGTCAGTTTTTCAAATCTGACGTTGCTCGCTTTTCGAATCACATTTCCAAACGGCATTATCGTTGAACGAAAATCATTATGAAATGCGAACCAAGGTGTTCAAAAACGAAAATTGACTGACCTACACATGAAGAGAAACGATCAAAAAACAGAATACATTCTGTACATTCCGGTACCAGAATGTAAGTGGAAAAAATAAATCGGACATTTTTTAGAATAACTGAAAAATTAGCTTAAAACTAAGGAATCATCGACTATTTTTATTGACACACTAGTCGCAATGATTTTTAATTCAATTTCTTCTAGAGATGTAAAGCATATCGATGTGTGTCATTGTCTATGTATTCGTTTGTGAGCACGGGGATATGAATAGGTGCAATCAGCGCAGTTTGTTGAAGATGGTAACGGTGCGTATGAATGTTGATTTTTTGGTAAAAATAATTTGAAGTAACTGAACTCTGATGTTCGTCTTTTTTGCTTATACTCCCTTTTCAATTTTTACCACATGATTGTTTCATGAACAATGTGGTGGTACCAGTCAAAGTGCGGCAGACTGTCACCGCGAAGTTCCAATCGATGTGTCAAAAGTCGTTCCAATCGAACATTACCATTTTCTGCCGCACTTTTACTAAAGCCCTACAGTTTAAATTTGAAATAAAGCCCTACAGTAAAAGGCGACAGAAAATGGTTATGCTCGATTGGAACGGCTTTTGACAGTTCGATTGGAACTCCGCGGTAACAGGCTGCTAACTGCTAACAAGCAGTTGACAATACCCAATCCCAAGTAAAAATTTAAGTTTTATTCCTTCCTTCACAGTTCGCTTAGCCATATTTCCTAAAGTTACTTTATAAGCCAAAGCGATTCCACGCTTTAGCACAACTACTTTAAAGTTAACATATGGACTAGTTGGCCCTGTTTTGTTAACTTCCTTAAAGCTAATTCTTTAAGCTATAATAAAACCAACAGAATAGTTATATTCGACCTTATAGACATAGCTTTAAGAAACTTTTTAGAGCCCTCTTAAGACTATCCACAGCTCTTTTAAAACTAAGTCATGGAATGTGATAGAAATTTTACTGTGGCAGTTGTGGAATCTGTAAGAAATTTAACTGTGGGAGCTTTCTGTTCCGTGTTTATTTCTCGTGTTATAACTTACTTTCCCGAGCATTTGGTGATTGGTAAAGATTCCATTTAAATTGTTTAAAAAATATTTTCATTTTCAATATATCTTAGCATGAAACTTCCTGCAACCTCAGATTTCTGGTGAAATATAAACGAAATAGCATCAAAACAAAAGCGCGCCTCAAAGGAAATCAAGTTTGACCACATTTTAAGAATTTTATTTAACTAAAAAATAATTATTTATGTAACATATCAATATGCTCAAATTACGCAATTTTTGTTTTGCATTGAAATGCATTACCTATACAATAAATAGTACCGCAAACATTATCAACTTTGTTGAAAGTTGAAGTTTTTTGCAATAAATGAGAACATTTCGATTTGTTGCTTGACAAAAGGCATTCATGCAACTTTATGTTTTTTTTTCTTTTGACTTCGATTAAAGGATGCTCAATTATCTTTCAATAACAAGTAGGTATTGCTGTCGATTGTATCCTATTTATCCGAGCACTTTTGCCCAGAATGAATTTTTCCCAGAATGACAAATATCCGGAATCAATCCCCAGAATTCTGGGGATCAAATACCCGAAATTCTGAGGAATACCCAATTAAATACCATCAAATACCCGAAATTCTGGCGAATTTTTTCCCCGAAAAAAATTCCATAGAATGCACCATTTACCAGAATTTTTTTTCCAGAATGGACCATTGTTGTCAAACAATCTCAGACTGATTTGGAATAGAGCATTTTCTGTCACCAAAAGTCAAAGATAAACAATAATATACTGGTTATTGAGGACTTTAACCAAACGATTTCTAGAATCCTCAAACGATGATTTAAGAAGCGCAATAACACGTTTAGCAAACCATTATAGAAATTATAAAATACATTGCCTGAATCGTGAATTCCGAAAACACTGAATTAAGAATAAGTAGTTAAGTTATTTAACTGTTAAAAACTGCAAACAGTATGCTAACGGTTTAGGCAACGCTAGTATTATTAATATGGAACATATCCAACTATGAAGGTTATTGTTGCAATTGGAAGCGGTAAAACGATTCTATAAAACGTGCTTCGCATGTTTTGCTTACGATAATCAGAACTGCGTTACGCTTTAAATAAATCGAAATTTTCAATGATCGGCCAATGCTAGTGGTTTTCATACTGAATACATCATCTGAAACTTGTAGAGGCTGATGAAAGCTTAGAATGAGAATTTTCGCCTGTGATTAAGCTCAATTTCTCCGTCTATGCTTAGGAGAAGCCGGTGACTGCAGTCTTCTATAAATTTTCAAGGGCGATTTATCCGGAAAGAAATCTCTGAACTGGATGATGTAAATATAGATTATCTTCGCATTGAGATAGAGATGGATAAATAAAACAACAACTTCGGCCTACTTGTAAATTAATTGTCTAATACATTACAGAATGTATTAATGTATTAATGCTTTTCATGTTCTGTGTGCTTTTATTCGAACCCTAAGAATTGAGCGAATAATGATGTGGATTGATTTGCGGTAGTTTTGAAATTTGAATACGGATGCAACAAAGTTGTTTTTATTTTTCTGATAATTTGGCTGTGTTTATTTATATCATTTTGGTAGCACGTTTTTCTCAATTTTGAGTGATAATCATTTGAAAACAGGTTATGCTATCTCAAAAAGATGTAAATGAGTTTAAGCGTGTATACGTTCTTCTCGATTTTCAAATCTTCGTGACTTAGTTTTACCATGCCTACATTCACTGTTCTAATAAAACAGTTTTTCAACTTGGCTTGAGCGCTAGTTTTAAAAGCGTATTGAGCGCATTTTTAAAACTAGTACCAAAGTATGTGTTTAATAGAAGCTTGAGCAATACTTTTGCAACTTTTGTACAACACTCTTAAGATGGTGTTTTATTTAAGTTTCAGCAAAATTTTCTGGGCTCTTTTAAATCACAAGATAAATGAAGCACTAACACAGGAAATAAAACAATAAAACCGTTTTAAAAATTGGATATCATGGAAAAGTCGTCATAAAACAATATTAAAACTCAAAAAAGCCAATTGGCCTAATCTGTGTTACTTGGGATAGGATGACAATCCTAAAAATGTTTTTCTTATGCTTGAGAGCTCCAGTCTTTATGCCACTAGTGCTTTTCCAATCATATCATCTTTGGTTCAGTAAACTTTCCACTGCATTTTTGGCACAGAGATTTGCTAAATAAACATCAGTGTTTGCAACCTCTTCTTAATATGGGTGTATTGATTATAAAGGGTGGTAAGGTCAAAATTTGGTCAGTATCAACTTGACGTATTTCTTTCAATTTTCCATTTAAAAAACCTGAACACCCCTCATTTTGAAGGTGTGTGTGTGTGTGTGTGTGTGTGTGTGTGTGTGTGTGTGTGTGTGTGTGTGTGTGTGTGTGTGTGTGTGTGTGTGTGTGTGTGTGTGTGTGTGTGTGTGTGTGTGTGTGTGTGTGTGTGTGTGTGTGTGTGTGTGTGTGTGTGTGTGTGTGTGTGTGTGTGTGTGTGTGTGTGTGTGTGTGTGTGTGTGTGTGTGTGTGTGTGTAGATTGTTGCTTCTATTTTGATTTTGGAATTCACTCTTCAGTTGTCAAAATGCCGTCCAAGAACGAAGAGCAGCGTATCAGAATTTTGCTCGCACATCGCGAAAATCCGAGCTACTCGCAAGCAAAGCTGGCAAAATCGCTAAAAGTTGCCAAATCAACCGTTACAAATGTAATTAAAGTGTTTGGGGAACGTTTGTCGACAGCCAGGAAGTTTGGATCGGGGGGAAATCGAAAACCGGTAGCCGCTGAGAAAACAAAGAGAGTTGCCGGTAGTTTCAAGCGAAATCCTAACCTCTTTCTCCGAGACGCCGCAAATAAGCTGGGTGTATCGTCTACAACCGTGCATCGAGCCAAAAAACGAGCCGGACTATCGACTTACAAGAAGGTAGTGACTCCAAATCCCGATGATAAACAAAATATGACGGCCAAAGTGCGATCCCGGAGGCTGTACACGACGATGCTGACGAAGTTTGACTGTGTGGTAATGGACGACGAAACCTACTTCAAAGCCAAGCAGCTTCCGGGACAGGAGATAAGCATTGGGAAGGTTTTAGGAGTATTTTGCGATACCTTCGACATATTAATGATATGGCGTTGATATTTCGCAGAAAAGCGAAACACGGAAACACTCTTCGAATATGGAGATCTGAAGATACAGAATCTTATTTCATGGTCAATGAAATTTCGGCATACGATCAGTATTTTATTGATGGATTAAAGGTTATATGCAATGCGGTGAAGGAAGGTATGTAGCTAACAAACTTTCTGAATTAATAAAGTATGGTTAACAGCTTTTTCGTATTAACGGAGGACATCATCCCTTGCGTGCAGTAACTGAAGGAAGCGCAGATCCATCAGCAGATAAAAACTTGGATAAAGTATGAGTAGTTCATCAGAGAGATCGCAAGAAGTAGTCAGCTCTCTTTGCGACCCATCTCTACTAAGGGGTTTTGTGGATCGTAACGATCCACCTGCAGAAGTTATTGCTGCATCGAGTAGAACCAAAAAACGGTTTGTTTTTGTATTTCATATGCTTTGGTAAATTCGCAATTAAACAATATACCTTAATGACAGGTAACGATGATAAATTCGGTACAAATGTTTACATCATCACACGATAAACCTGAACGACTCAAACAAGGTTCGTGGTAACTCCGCAGTATTGCCAGAGATTCTGAGTGTATAGCTCAGAATATTCACACATAAATGAGTAGTTTCTCATTTACTCATTCAGAAATAAGTACTTTCCCGGATAGATAATATGATACGTAGAGAAAGCGAAAATAGCAATCGCTAACAATGTGTAGTTTTGTAATGATTAAACTGACGAGCCATGAATAAAGATTACTCTATTTCATCACTGAAACTTGAGTTTTCAACAAATATTTTTTTAGCTCCGTATATTAACAAATAACGTTTTACAAATTTAATTTTTCACATAAGTTCGCTTTAAAAAAAAAAGGTGCCCGTTTCATGCTTCAAAATTGAGGAAAATCTTAAGCCGACCATTGCGTGCGGGCAAGTCAGTTTTTCTTCCGAAGTGGAAGCACACTCAACACAATGCAACATGTGTAAACGTTCCGAGTAGGTGGGGTAAAGTGGAAAAGCAACTAAACCTAGCAGCAAAGCATACGTGCGCTGGCTGCTGGCAAAGATTTCCTCCATATTAAGGTTAGTTAACGTCAATTTAGAAAAATCAACGCGACCATGTTCGCTCGCTGCCTTTTCCTGACAACAACACTCTTGCTTGGCGTCTCCCATTTGAACTGAACTGATCTGAACTGAAATGATCTGTACCGAGAAGAGGCCTGTTTTGTGTTGTACTGTGTTCAATTTCTGGCTACTGCTGCAAACTATTCGTCTACAGCATTCGGAACACGCGTTTGGGGAGTGATACTCCTCTCCATCATTTGATTTGAGAAAAAAAGTCAGTTGGTTGGTATACATAAATACACCAAACTTCAACCAACCCGGCAACTCTCGCAACCATCAAGACCTTGAACTTTGGAACTCGACGAGATATAAAAATAAAACACGGCCTCTCCTTGTTGTTGGATGAATGGAAAAGCACCCTCAGAATAAATCAGCGTTCGTCATAAGTCACCGAAGAAGGGTGATCGGGTTTTGGCGGATCTCCCCATGAACTGTGAGCTGGTTGATGGGATCGGAATGGACAAGCTCATTTTGATTGCTTAGACATTTTGTAGGATCCCTGAGAAGGGTTTCAATATATGTACCTTGGAGAAGCCTTCGAAATCCTAATAAATTGAAGACCTCAGAATTCTTGTTCTACAAATTTTTCATCATTAAACTCCATGGGCAAACAACATCCAACGAATCATTAAAAAATCGAAGTGGAATGGTCAATATCTGGCGATCCTGCCGCTTCAAATTTTACGACTTTTTGATTTGTAATTATAAATCGATTCGAATTTAGGCAACCCCTTCCAGCATCGAGATCGTTGGAAAGAAGAATCTGTTTAGTGAAACTGTTTTTGAAATATGAAACACTCCATGGCCGCCAGCGGGCATCCAGCACAGCAAATATACGACCAATTGTGTTTGGCTGTTTGTCAGTTAAGCCAAAGCTAATACAATATAGGACCGAAAAAGAGCCGTTGTGGATTTGGCGTTCATCTAGTGTATTTTTTTCCGTATATTTCTCTCTCTGCCTTCTATTATTTACGAAATAAGCCACAAGGTCGCCCTCTGCCTTCGGATGTTCTACACAGAGCACTCTGGCTGGCTGGATCCAAGCTCTTACAAACATTCGGTATGGAGAACGAACTACTAACTCGTACTCGCACTCTATTTGGAATGGGTAGAAGCCAATTGGTTCGACACTCGGGACAGTTTCCAAGTGATCGTTTGGCACTGGAAATCTTCCGTACATAAAGTGTACTGCGCTATACTTGGCAGCATCAATTAAGAGAATTGTATTTGCTCTCCGAACCGGGGGATATTTTAAGTTCGCGTTGTCGCCGTCGTCGTTTGTTGTATGGGATCTGGAGCGAACTTGTTCGGAGAACTTTAATTAATCCACTCGAAGTTAGTTGATGGCATTGTGGAAGATAATTGTTGTTGTGGTTCCAATGATTTCGAGTCCAGATGAACTCAAATAACAAAAAAGACACACATTCGAACATTGCCGGTGTAATTTATCTTGATAAGTTTTTATTTCCCATCGCAAATAACTGTACTAGAACTCTCATTGGATGATGAAGTGGAATTAAATTTCACACAACTCTTACAATTTTCTGATCCATATTGATGGAAATAGATGAGTGTCAAAAAAGTGTCGGAGATGACCTGGTAATGGTCACTGCTACTTCTAATTAAACTCAAAAAAAATTTTAAGTGATATATATTCCACAACACTTAAAATATTGGCATAAATAATGGTGTTTTTTATCATTACAATAAAAAAAAATTGGCATTTCTGGAAATTCGTCACACTACATAGACTAAACTCTCATCTTTGCAACGCACCACAAAAAACTTTATCGTGAGGTTCACCTTTATTTGAAATTTTGTTATTAAATTACACAACTATGTATAGAAGTTTTCTCCTAAATATTTAGAAAAGTTCACTTTAATCTTCCTTTTGAGTAAATGTGCGTAGAGGTCGCATTATAGCTCATAATAGACTTTAAGAGTTACAGTCAGCCAACTAAAGATAAACAACTTCCCACTTCCCTTGAGTGAATTATATGTACACATTAATGAACTTGAAAGTTTCAAAATTGATTTCGAGGCGTTGCATACAATAATGATTGGAAACATTCTCAAGTAATAATGAGCAAATGATCGTAAATGTAGAGTTGCTCTTATGACTCAGTGACTTGTAATAAATCACCCCGGAGTGCCAAGAATCGAATCCTTCTACGGACTCAGATAACAGTTAATTGTCAAAGAACTGACAATTAAAACATAAGGGAAATAGGAAAATTAACAATTAGTTATTTTTTTCTTAAAGCAGTTCTATGATTTCTTAAGTGTTCTGGGGCTGAATCGCGTTCTATTCATCATGATTTTGGAAGAGGCTGTTCAATACAATACATCATCTCGATATACTCGAACTTGCTTGTGTATCAACCATGTATCAATTTTATGAAATGCACTTTTCTAACTATTTGAGTCAGATCGTATATTATTTTTTTTGTTAAAAAGTCCTCCCATCATTTCTTGTCTCAAATAAACGCCTCACTAAAGGCCGTGAGAAAAACTGCCTCATTACGTTGATGACAAAATTTTCCTTGTAAAATTTTTGCTTGAAAAATTAATACATAAAAAATAGTAAAAAATTTAATCAAAAAATATCTCATTACTCGGGTTTAAATTCTTTTATATTAAAAGTTAAAATTTTAAATCATTATGTTTTTCAAAAAAAAAGTCAAAAAAAAATCAGTTTTTAGGCTTTAATAATAAGTAGGGGATCTTGAAAGCTTCATTTGAAAGTAAAACTTTGGTGAAAATGTACCAAAAATTGAGGAATAAAAGCAAAATAATAAGTTTGGTGTTCAAATTAGATTGATTTTCAACTTTTGTAAACTCGATATATTCAGATTTTAGATCTCAGGTTTTGAAGTATCTACAATTTAATTATGGTTGAACAACAAACCAATAATATTTATTTCCAGCTGAATTTTCCTAGATCTGAAGATTAAGTTCAAGTTATTTTACGAACAAAAAGCTATCATATATAATTTATTTCGTTTATTGAATCCTGTGAAAAAAGAAATAAATTTCAATATATTTTTTTGAAAGAAAGTTATCTTGAAAAGAAATTCAGATAATATTTTCTAATAGTTTTTTCCAAATGTTTTGTGTTTTTCGTAGGTAATTTGGAGTTTTAATTCCAAATCTGAATTTTGCATTTTGAACCTGAAATATATTTCTGAATTCATAATTTGAAATCGGTTTTTTGGATCTTGATTTAAAACAAAAATTCTCTGTAATTTTGATTCTAAAAGGGCATATAAAAACAGAATCCTTAACCAGAAATTTCTCATTTGAATAATGAAAATGCCTACCAGAATAAAATTTAGGAATGTAGGACTTTTGATATGAAAACTAGCAAAAAGAAGGACATCTCTTAATGAAAAGAAGGACAAAAAAGGACACCTGGTTTTGTAGCACATTGAAAAAAAAAAGAAAATCTAGAGACCCCACATAAATCCAATAAAAAATATTAGTACCTAATTGATCAAAATTCTTCATATAAAAGTTATGCAGCTATAGAAATTTTATAGGTATAATTTATGCTTTCATTGCAATTAAAAAAAAGGAAGTTTTCAAAATGTTTTCGTGTTATCTTTATTTTTCCCATTAGCTGAATTATTTTAAAGCTTCTCAGCATTATTCTTAGTATTATTTTTCTGTAATGTGAAATAATATTGAAATTGTTGAAATTGAGAACACGTTAACAAGAACGTGTTGCATAATCGTAATGAACTTCAAAGCATGTATCAAAATTTTAAACCACACATTTGTAAGTAAAAACAGATTTTAGCGAAAAAGTAAATGGATTTTTTTTTTCAAAACAACACATCTGTATTTCATTTCATAGTTTTCTGCAAAATTGTTTGGAATTAAATTCCTTTGTGACAAAATCAGCGCCATCAGTTTTTCACAGAAACCTCTTAAATTTCGGATTCAACAATTGATATTTTTTGATATTATTTTTATTCTTCATATTCAAAAAAATGACTTTGTTTGGGGAAAACGCAGCTAATAGAATGAAGCAGGAATATACCTACCTAAAGTAAGAACCTGCATAAGAATCTGGAAGTGTTTGAAGATTAAAGAGAGCTTTTGAAATAACCTCTTACTGGAAGACACATCTAGTATAAACGGGCAAATCAGTTCATATTCGTACTAATTATTACCATATGGTAAAATTATGACTGGGTAAATATTCGTTGTGATTCTATAATTTCTATATCGCTTTTTAAATATTCAATTATTGTAAGAATTTGGAATGAGTTATTGATTAGCTGATTTGCAATTTTCCATAAGAAATTTTTGATACTTGATTAAAGAATTCAGTCAACATTATTCGTCAAACTTACACAACTGAACCAACCAAATGTCAAAAAAGTAGGATATTTTGGGTTCAAAGTAGGACGGTAGGACAAAAGATTAAAAAGTAGAACAAATGCTACCAAAATAGGACGTCTGGTTAGCTTAATTTTGAATCTTAAATTTTCTTCAGGAATTTTTTCTTATATATTTTAATTGTCAATCAACTAGTGAATCTGAATGAAAGTTCCGGAATTCTGAATCAGGAATTTTTTCTTCAATATTTCAATTGTCAATTAACTAGTGAATCTGAATAAAAGTTCCGGAACTCTGAATCACAATTATGAAAAAACTTTATGTGTTAATTATGCATAAAAATTAAGAATAAGAATTTCAAATCCAAACTTAAAAAATGGTTAGTAATTTTAAATGTTATCTTTTAATATTCCAGAATGGCGAAGTTCAAACATGAAAAAAAATCAGTTTCAAATGTAAAACCAAGATTCGTATTAAAAATTTTCCCAATGATAAACCGAATTGAAAAACAAGAATTATTAACTAAATGCAGATTCCACAATTTGATCAAAGGCAATCAATTATGATTTTTTTATAAAAAAAAAAACAGAAGGAACCAGAACATCATAAATCTAAGCTTAACAGATGTTATTTCGCTCTTAGACTTTAGGTTATTCATCCAATTTAATAAATTTTCAGATAACTAACATTTTTTTCAAAATGTGTCATTTCTTTGCCGATGATTTTATTACTGTCAACAGATTTCGAAACGGAAGTTCTGAATGATGAGTGTTGCAAAACAGAACATTAAGATCCTTCTCGTAGCGTTTCTTGATTGGAAATGTGTGGTTTTATCGATTCTTTGTCGTTTTTCATTTTTTCACTAAGTTGCCCAACAAAAAAAAACTTTTTTTTTTATCAATTTCAATTTATTAACAAGTTTTTTGAAAACTTAAAATGTTTGAGTCTAAGTTATATATCAAGGTAGAACTATCATGTTTCGTCTGGATCAGATTATTTCTTCCAATTTCGATCATGTACAATTGAGATAATTTAGCACTCTCAATTGGCTTTGGGAATTCCCGGAGCTTGGGAGTTCTTGTTTTTATTCATTCTCAAGACACTCTAATTGTGATCAAGTAACTTGAATTTTTCGAATTAAGCGAAAACATTCAGACAAAGTCCGGGCAATCTGGCAATCTCGGAAACTATCCAGGGATCCCCGAATCTAACATATAGAGCTAAATTTTCAAAAGTTAACACGACCTAAATTGGAAAAATTACCAGTTTTAGGAAGGAAATTGATGGTTAGACTTCGATAGTTTTTCTAAAAAAAATGGCCAAAACATTGAACTTTAGAAAAATTTCTGTTTGACTGAGAACTCGATGTCCAAACTTATAAACGACAATAATTTTTTTTACAATAAACGACACTTTTTGAAAAAAGGATAGTTATTAGAAATTTTACGAGATTTGAAGAATAATCTGAAGTTTTGCTACAAACTTCTATCAATAGTGATAAATCTTTCTAAACCTTCTAAATCTTTTGCAGAACAATGCAGTCAATTATGTTTGTCAAAGTACTTAACCACTCTATTCTTTGAACTTATATTTTTCTACTGATAAATTAAATGTACTTTTTCATATTATGAGCATTTATGTGAGAGAGGATTTATCCTCTCTCACATAAATGCCCATGCATGGTTTCAATTTTTTTTACATTTTTATCATAATTTAATATTATTAAAAGCTATTTTTAAGCATTAAAATGCAAATAACACTTCCAGACATTTTTTTTTAAATTTTTTGAAACAACATAACTCAAAATACAAAATATTGAAAATCGCCGTTTTATGGCTAAAATTTCTTATTTGGTGGTTTCAACCTTCTTGACAGCTTGCATTATGAAAGAAATTTAAAACTGTGAGGAAATTTCAATATGTAAAGTTTTCAAAACGTGCTACAAGTGTCAAAATTTCTACAATTTTTCCAAACATGAGTGAACTTCCTCTAAGAAAGAGTTAAATTTGATCAAAGTGTAGGTCAAGTGGTGAAACATTGTGGATAAAAGTGTTTTTTTCTTTGTAAAAACCCCGTATAAAAGTTTGTATGTCACAGTTTGCCACAGCAGTGACTATATTTAAAATTTAGATAAATGTCCAACACTGCGCAAAGTAGCACAAGTTGGCTTTTTCTATGTGTGTGATAAATTTTGCAAGAAAAATATGAAGGATACATGCAAGGGGTCGGCCATAAATGAATATTAGTAATGGCTTAACAAGTAAGTTGAAACTAATTGTATATTGATAATTTTCATCCCGATTTCAATTATTGAACAAGAAATTCGTGAACACAATTTCTGAGAACTTTTTGTACTTGTAAAAATAAAAACAAATAACGTGATTTATAGTTTAATTTTGAGCAAAGAAAGTTGAAAGTCAACATTGTACTTAATTTTTTGGACTTCAAGTAACTCAATACGGACTGAAGTGAAGGGTGATCAATCAATAACCTAGATTCTAGAATAGCTTGCTCTATTAGCTAAGCTTAGCTTGATTTACTACTCACATCCACCTTAAGTCATTGAAACCGAAATGCCGTTATGAACTCGGATATAAATGATATAAACTTATTTCTTTCCATAGTTTGTTCCACCATAATAGTACTAAAGCATTTCGAATTCCATAACCGCTGGTGTGGCTCAGTAGAATGAATTCTACATCACCAATGGTTGCCACTCCGTAATTGACCGAGGCCATCAATTTTGCCCAGAGGTCAAAAGAATGGTGTCTGGGATTGACAACACATTCACAATGAACAAAACTGACGCTCTCTCTTTGTACATCAATAACGGCGCCGGCCATGTCCTAGTAGTCAATAGATAGAGAGAAAAATAAGAGAAAGGGATGATAGAATGTAAAATTATGCTTTAGGACCGAGGACACCTAACATATATTGGCCCACTAGCGTAACAATTTCTCCATAAAAACAATGTAGATAAAATAAAAATAAAAATTATTTAATTAAAAGTTTTTCTTCTGCTGATATTTGTAAACTATAATAAACCCAACCTTTTTCTAAGAGACCGTCTTTTGATATCAAAAAATTCAACAAGATAATTTCAAAAAGTTGCAAATGATGTATAGTTAACTAAAATGTAAATTCTTTAACTCCTGTTTCCTTTTTGAAAAAATAACATAATATTTTGAATGTCGAACAAACAATACAATACATCATTGATCAATTTCAATATATTATAGTAATTTTTAATAATTTTGCACATGTGTTATGCTATGCTTTTCTAAATATTCAAAATGGTTCCATAAATGTTAACTGAAAGCAGTGTTTAGAACTATCAGCCTACCACATCCAAGTTCGTATCTGAAAAGCTTGAATACCTGGGCAATTCCAGAGACAATAGAAAAAAAATTGCTCCCAGATGATAAGGAGATTTCTTTTTTGCTGAAAAATTAATACTATAGGAACTACAAAACTGTCTTCATAAAAATTTATTTGAGAAAATAAGTACTTTTGTGGAAAAGAGGAGTCCTTATTAGGCCCCGGGTACTCGTTATGTCCTTATCTCCCCTATTGCAGTGAAAGACTTCTTTCATATGTATACAGAGAGCTGAATTGGTGAACATTATTATATCAATTACCAAGTGGTGTTTATTGAACTTAGGACTTACTTTGAATAGCAAATTCAAATACGAAAAAACTTTTCAGAGATGCATCGCAGTATAACTATTCACATTAAAAACCTCTTTTCCATTTTTTCAACGGGAGTGTCCAACACCAATCATTGTAAAATACGTCACAATCCGAACAATTTCTAATAAAATTTCATCAGATTTAAAACACAAATATTTTCTGACTTATGTACATGTGACATAAATGAGTAGAAGATTTATAGTATTGAAAAATCTCTTGCAGACTCGAGCTCACATGAAACTGATTTTCCTAACTTTAAATTCAAATAAGCATTGTTATAATTCTATGCTTCTTTGCTTCAAAAAGACTAAACGAAGACTCAACTTGACTGGCACATACAGAATAGCAGGAATGACATATATGAATAAATAACCAGTGATGTGATTCTCCGCAGAATATGCATAAAAATGTATTGGCTAAGACTATTCCAATTGGTTGATAGTGAATTGTAACGAACGTTTTAAAGAATTTTCTTATTCGCGATTTACTAACGATTTAACAATAAATTTAACTGACTGATATGAGGCAAAAATATTTTGATAGACAACTGTCAAAGCAATTAATTTTTTTCATATCTTAGAATATTTAGAATACAACGATGCTCATTAAAATAATTAATTCATAGTAATTTTAAACAAATAAAAGATATAAGACTAAGATACGCACACATTTGAATTCCAGAATTCCAGCAGAAAAAGTTTTAGCAAAATTAGGATATTTTAGTAAATGGAAATCCTGTTATCAAAATTATAGAAAATTTCATGATAGTTCAACATGTGACAGCGAAAAAACATGGAGAGAATACTTAGCTTTTATCCTTTCTAGAGACCCGGTAATGGTAAACTTCGGTTCATCCGGAGGTACGATCTCTGGCGAATGGAACAGCCGACAGGATACCGGGATCAATTTAAATTGACATGGTTTGGAGCTTGGGCATCAGGTTGAAGCAACTGATTGAATGATAAATTCGAACTTTCAATTTTTACTATTTTACAATTTTTCAGTTTTTCGCTATTCAATTTGACATTAGCAAAAACCTTCCACTTCCTATTCAAGCAACGCTACTCTTGAACTCAATAACCAAGATTCTAGAATATCTTACTCTATTAATCAATTTACTATTCTTTTGTCAAGGATGAGAATTGTTGGAGTTTCAAAAAAATATATTCTGATAATCTGTGATTATAGAATCAAAATCTGTGATGGCTTTCTGTGATAGTAAATATTTCCACCAATTCCATTGAAAAGTCATGTTAGAATTGGTCTTATTTACATTTTAATCGCAATAAATTAACCAACATTACCAATCTTAATTTGAGTACATAAAAATCATAATTTTAAAAATATTTACAAAAATTGAAAATTTTGTAAATTTTCTGAATATTCCCAGAATTATTTGTTCTGTGACAAAGATTCTGTGATAAAAGCTTAATATTTTGTAGAATCATAGATTTTTCAGTGAATTAGACACCTTTTGATTCTGTCAGTCTGTCGTGAGTGAACTATTAGATTTCTAAGAAAAAGTTGAAGGCATTGAAACGTTGATTATGCTCTTAAATGAACATCTCATGCTCGAAACACATTAAAATAACGTCTACAAACTTCAAAACAAGTGTAAACCATAAAGTAAAAAGTCAACTAAATTCCTAGAAACACTCAAAAATGACTTATTTTAGGCTTATTCTGCAATTCACGTGACGTAACCTTTCGAATAAACGTTTCGGGCTTTAAATTGTAGCTCTAATAAGCTGTGATCAGTTTTCCATCTTATCTGAATTTTTTTTGAAAAATTTTCTGTAGTCAATACTTTGATTTTAGTAAATTTGATTTTTTTAATACAAAAAATATTAAATGAAAAATTCCTGATAATTTTTTGCGATTTTTTCTTGTTTGAAACTTAATATTAGAAGAAAATAATAATAGAAATGGTCCATTCCATCTTTCCGCGGAAGAGAATTGTGGCGACAATCAGACAAACCCCCCCTAAAAAGTGGGAAGGCTGGCCATGATAAAAAGGAAGTTCACGCTGTCTTCGGCGCGTGTTTCTTGCATTTATATGCGTATGTATAAGCGAGTGTACGTGGCGAAGCATCCCTAGTACTACTGTGCTGGATTTTCCCTTATTTTCCCCGTTGGACCATCGAAGGGAAGACAGCACCAAGAAATCGGGAGCCAAAATAATGAGAAAAATAGTGAATAAATTTTTATTGACGCATTCGGTGGCGCCAATCGATGGCCATGTTTGTGAACGCTAGCTGCTGGCTGCTGGCCTGATTTGCTGGTCGCTGCCTTGCCGATTAGATGAGCAGCACTGTCCGGATGGGTGCAATGATTTGGAAATTGGCGAAAATCTTGGTGAAATTGGAAAGAATTCACCAGTACAGAGCGTACACAAACACACACTTTCATGAAATTGAGTTTGGCTTGTTTATACATTTTGAGAAAAATGCTTAGTTCCAGAAATTTTATTGAGCGAGGATGATTGTCCTGTAATTAAGTTTTAGAAATATATCTATCAAGAAATCTACAAAACTATATCTAATTAATATACCAAGGTACGCAGGTCTTCTCGAGCATTATCCACGTCTCGTGCCCGTAGAGGACAACCGGTCTAATGAGCGTCATGTACAGGTTACACTTTGTCTTCTTCTTCTTCTTCTTCTTCTTCTTCTTCTTCTTCTTCTTCTTCTTCTTCTTCTTCTTCTTCTTCTTCTTCTTCTTCTTTTACCATCCTAGCTAAAACATGTAAGGGAACATACATAAATGACGTAGCATTTGTGGGGGGAGGGGGTGTTGGACTTTGTGTGACGATGTGTGACGATGTGTGACGATTGGCGGGGTAGGGGTTCAAGTAAAGCTACGTAGCTTTAATTACCCAAGTAACCATAAGCAGAAAAACATAGCCCTTATTCTACACTATATTCCCATATATAACTCTAAATTAATGCTTGTTTTGCACTATATGCGTATATAATGCAGATTTAGTGCTAAAAAGGCGAAATAGCGGGCTGAATAAATGCTATCACGACATAGCCTTTAATTAGCATTACAAATGCTGAATAAGAGCACCATCAAAACGCCATTTTTTGCCAGCCATATAAAAGCATTAACAATGCATACTTAGAACACTATTTTTCATTGATTGGTTATGATTGATGTGAAACGGAAATTCAATATAGGAAATCATTCTTTGATTTATTAAAATGAACAAAAATTAAAAAAATAAATCATTATCTACAACATCAATCAACCTGCCGAATGGAGGATTATGCTTGCTTAATGAAGTGTTCTATGAAATGAGAAATGATTCTAATTGAATTATGAATTACTTTTTATGAGTCTCGAACCGAGGATACCGCAGCAGCCTTTATCTTTTCTTTGCGCCTTTACCATTTCGACCACTCTTGATGCTGATAAGGTAGGTGAAAAAACCCGTACTTCAAGCACTGTTCGGGTCACATAACTTCATAGACAATGTATGCGTGAGAAGGTTTGGAAATGTATTGGAAAATTTTGGGAGAAGACAACTGCAACTGCCCGCTCTGATTTTTTCGTTTGCGGTCTTGCTTACTCACACGCAGTAAATGAGAAAATCACTCTTGTTTAAATTCGCGGGGTTGGCGTTTCTACGCTTTATAAAAGCTTTATATAAGCATTAACAGGAAGTTCTAGTGCTACCGTCCTAATGCTTGTTAACTTTATATAGTAGCTCTATATGTGCATATAGTGCTACTGTTAGTGCTATTTTTTGTTATTGCTTCTATGCAATAATAATGCCTATATAAAACTAAAAGGCATTATGAATGTTGATATATTGCTAACTTTCATTAGAAATGTTGATTTAATGCTGATTAAGGGTTATGGCTTAATGCTTATGGCTACTTGGGTAAATATCGAAAAAAAAAAAATCAAAATTGTTTTGAGTAATTTTCACTTTCACGCTCCCCTTGGTTGTGGTTTTCCATACATACGCATACAACTGCAGATTTTCTATTCTTTCCCTCTCTTTTGGACGAAAACGTCAAGTCTGTCGTCGCCGTCGCCACGATCGACGCCCAACACGAGAGAGGCAAGAGAGAAGAAGTGAATGACGGTTTCGGTCTTAGCGATTAAATTAAAAACCGATTTTTAAAAATGGGAGGGGGGGGGGTATTAAAGCTACGTTATTAACAAGTGAGGGTCTATGACTTTGAGACGAATTGTTACAAGGGGGAGGGGGGGGGGTATAAAATCCTAAAAAAACTACGTCATTTATGGATGTTCCCTAAGCATCCTGGAAAATGAAAAACTTGCGTTCTTCATTTTTCTTTTCACCTTAGTATCTGTTACATAGAACATGCATTGCAGATACTACTACGGCCAGGCCAACGATGCGGTAAATACCGCAAAAGATACTGGAACAAAGGGAAGAATAAAGCGTGAAGTTCCCTGCCATATGGAATTATAAACAAATGATGATTTTATGATTTAAGAACTGGAACTCAACTTATACAATGTAAAAGTTCAAAATAGTGAAAAGGGTGGATCTTACCAAATAACCTAACATTATCATCGATGGAAAATCTATTCTTCTAGTATCCGTGGGTTAGTTAAATGAATGCGTCATGTACAGGTTACACTTTGTGCGAAGATTAAATCTTCTCGACCGCAGTTGCTTGTGGAGTCTATAATCCCCCTCCTTTAATGGAGTATAAAGTTATCGGCAAATTATTAACATCTGCCGACTTTATATGTCAATGTTGACTTGAAAGCAAAAAAAGAGTGGTAACTCCATGTTTATTTGTGAAACTTTTTGTAATTTTCTTTTAAATGGTTTATGAGATGGCGTCCAACGAAGAAGTTTTTCTTTTTTAATATTTAGGCAACATGTGCACCATTTATATTGTATACTATTAACCACCCTTTTTTTCAAATCAAGGCTATTTTTGATTACGTTTTCTGTTTCCTGAAGCTTGATATTCAAAATAACTCAAAATTTTGAATTCGATCAAAGCTAAAACAAATTTAGCCGATTTTTCTCCATCGGTTCAAAAACAACATGATTAATTTTTTATCCCTCCACCACAGTTTTTGCGTAATGGCACAATTCCTGATCCAACTTTGCGAGAGCTTTTGAAATCATTGGCGAGGAAAATGGTCGCATTCGGGGACACAGTGTGATTTGCAGTTTCCACTGATCGTTAGTGTTAAGAACTAGAAATAAAATTTCTCAATTTTCTCTTACTGTTTATTCCGGGAAATACAGGTGAGACTTGTAACGAAAAGTTTCTGGTTGGAAATTTTCCTATAACCGCTAAAGAGTTTGTTTTGTTGGCCATTACGAAATTTTTTAAAACATCTCCCCACTAGCAGTCAAATATTTGCGCGCGATTTGACCACCGTATTTTGTTTATTTTACCAGTGGGCAGCTTTTTCACCTTGCAGAATGGAATTCAGGTCTATTTATTAGTCAGCTAGTCGAATCAGTCAGAAAAATTTATCTTTTTATCACATCTTCTATTGATATTTCGGATTGAGCTAGAAAAACCTCTCACATTCCTTAACTTCATGGAATCGACCATCTTTAAACTTTAACTCAAAGTTTAGGTAACTATTGATTCCTTTAGGACTTCTTTAACGATTTACCACGTGAACTTTGATCAAATAGTTCATTTCAAGCTGATTTTGGGTCTCCCAATGAGACTTTTCTGAATTTTTCTCGATCCTACCCAAAAAAATTTTTTCAATGAACTTTAGAATTGGACCCTATTTCAAAAACCACTTGACAGATTATCGCCAAATTTTGTAGACGTACACATTACGTTACTAGGTAGCTTCACTAAAAAATTCATCTTTTTTTTTCGAACACGCTCCTTAAGTCGACTGGATCTGTTGAAAATCGTGCCCCGCTTTTTGCGCACAGCTCGTCGAATAACACTTTTCAGCGCTACGTTGAACATCATGCAGGATAGACCACCGCCTTGTCGAAGCTCCTTTGCGTGATTCGAATGGACTCGATAATTCACCTGAAATCCGCACACAACACTGCGTCCCTTGCATCGTCGCCTTGATCAGTATGGTTTTGTTTATGATTTTCCATAGCCCTTACAAAAAACATCGACATACTTAAAAAATGTTAAAAGCATACGCTTTTAATTTCCAATATTTTACTGATATATCATCGTGTAAGATAAACTTGATTGTCCAAAGTAGTAGAAAGAAAGTTAGTTCTCATTTGGCTTGATTGATACTGACCAGTATAGAGCTCGAGAAAGAAAAATATGTCAAAAAATAGCACTCAGCAATATTTTCATTCGGGACCATCATCATTTCCGTGTGGGTGGAGGCTTGGTTTTTGGCCACACCGATCCGCGACATCATCGTCGACCATCTTCCCAGAGCAAATCCGTAGCAATTAATAATCAAATTCGCACTCACAAATTCGCGTGACCATGAGATGTTGTTGTTTTGTGCCAGAGCATATCTTTTTTTGGGGTGGGATTTTTCGAGAAATGCGTGCAGCATGTGCGCGCGACCTTTCAGCAGAGTGAGAAAGAAATTTGAATATTTACTACGCCGAAACATCGTCATCATCTTTCTTAGCAAGAGCAACAGCAGCTTGGGCGATGCCAAACTTGTCACTTCAACTAAGAAGAATCAACGGAAAACAAACGTCAGGAAGTGTTTTCTGGGGTGATTTGTAAATATGTTTTGCATTCGTTCGGGGCAAGTTTCATTTATAGCCAAGATGTTAACTCTTTCGAACATGTGTTGTTTACGTTGTTCAGTATTGCGATTGCTAAATTATAACGATACTTGACTTATGGTTCCAAAATATCCGACCACTATCTTTTTTTTTAAATAAAAAAGCCTTTTTTTTATAAGTGAAAGATGTTATGGTTTTAAAGCGATGACGCAAAGACCGTAAGCCTAAACTAATTGAAAAAAAAAATAGGTTCAATTTGAAAGTTATTATAATTTCTTTCCAAGCGCTGGTTCTCTGACGTAGGTTAAATTTATTTGCCCAGATAGTTGTTTGAAAGTTATTTAAATCGGGCCCAGTTGCGGATGATGGTTCCATTTTACAACACCACCATTTTTGCTTTGTTTTTTTTTTTGGTTTTCTCTCGCCTTCAATTTACGACACCTTTCAGCCGTGTGGGTTGACCGTCGCACTTGTTTTGCATTAACACACCTGGTTATGCATTGTAGTGGAATTGTTTTGATACAATTAAGAGAAAATTTAAATATTGAAGCAATTTAGATTGCGATAAATCTTTTGTGTTTCACTCATTCGGGCCGAGGAACGAGAGCTCCGGAGACGAACCTACTACGAAACTGCTGTGGTTTAGAGAAAGAGTGCTAAGTGAATAGCGAACAATTGCAGCTAGTCAGTTGTTGTTGTTGTTGTTGCTGCTGCTGATAGCTCTCAAATACAGGAAAAAAGTGCTGGAAAAATAAGCAAACAGCGCATTAAACATACTTTTTTACTTATACCGTATAGCACTTTTTTTTTGTTTTCGTTTCACCTAAAACGAACAAGCTGCCAGAGAGAACAACAGAAAAAAAATCGATCGTAAACTTGTACAAAAGCCAAGTACTATTTTCATGCAAATGAGCCCAGCAAAGCCCGCTTTAGTGATTTTCCACCACCCGCAGCAAAGTCAGTAATAGCATTAACACAAAAATACAGCAGAAACACACAAAAAAAAAACACCTCGAACTGATGTGTAATATTACTGCACTTTTATTCGTCTCGGTTGTCGTCATCGTCATTGTCTGAAGTCGTTTCGAGCCATTTCGATTCGCCTGTTCCGGAGGTTTTTTGGAAAGATCTCGTTGCCTGAATTTTTCTAATGGCTGGCAGTGTGCTCTAAATAGAAGCAGAATACGATATTCCTAGTTTTTGTATGCTTTTCGACGAAAACTGTTTGGATTTTTAAAACATTAAAATTTCCTTCGTCCCGCAATATTTATTTGTTTATTGTTTACGGACTCAGATAAGTCAAGAATATGCAGACTGGCTACTTTATCAAGATTACATCGGGCGTGGAGGGAAGGAAGTCGCTCAGGAACTGCTACTGGACTGACTTATGTACAGACCCCGTTCGATTTAGGGCAACATTTGATTTAAACAACATTAGATTTTCCCAAGATGCTGAACCATTCATTTTTGGGAACACTTCAAAAAACGTTTGTTTATATTTTTTTTTATTTAAATTTATCAAAATTTTTGTAAAAAATATGTCGAGATTGAGTTTATTGGATTTGTAAAATAAGATTAGTTTTAAACAGTAACAATAGATTTATTTTGGGATTAATTGAACCAATCTAATATATTTAATGCTAATGTTATAGGGTGTCCCACTATGTTTAAGCACGATTTAGAATTAACAGTATACCAAGCAAACATGAAATATATCAGATATGATAACTTAAATCGTTAACGATGGTGTTGCGAATCGTCAATCCTACTGGATAGTGAAAAGATCGTATAAAATGTCGTCTGAAGGCAATTTAAATCGGATATGAAAGAACGTCCGCCATGTTTATAAATTTGAAAATGAATTTCTTCCCGAGCGGGCTTCAAAGGAGAAAACTATCGTAATGTTCTCTCTGCAACTAGCAGTGCATGCAGATGGCAAAAATCAGATGGAAACTGAGTAATATTGACCAATTAGAGAACTGGAAAATATTGTCACTAGCAACGATTTGATGGCTATAAGATTGATGAATCTCGTTCATATTGGTCACTCTAAAATAGACTCAATAGATTTGTTTTCACCAACCCCTTGAACGTTTGCCATAATTTTAATCCTAAATGTTGCCAGTTCGTCATTGTATCACTTTTGTAACCATCTTAAATGTTTTGGAGGGAAAAATTGTAATTATGACTAATATGAAAATAAAATGCTCTTCTTAAGTTTATCGCGATCAAGATAAGACGTATTTTTCTAAACCAATCCGAAGGTCTGCCCAAACATTTGGTGCCGTGACCAGGATGCAGGAGACTTTCGCCAGAAGTCCAGAACTTCTGCTCAGCGTTAAGTAACCTGCCCTGGGTAACCCTAAACCGAACCTGACTACCGTAGCTGATCATTGGCCCACAAAGAATCCGACCTGTACCCGTTTACCTACGATCCAAGCAACGACGTTGCCCAGTTAAAGCTCCTGTTCTGTTTCAACAATGCGATTCGGATGGGTGGTACTGGTGTTATTGGTTCAACACCAGCCATTCGGA
>NC_073692.1:397037781-397077744 GCF_029784155.1 Uranotaenia lowii
TGCAAGTTGAAGCAACAATGATTCTCAGTTTGTTTCATTCATTCATTCATTCGATCAAAAAACAAATATTTGAGTTTAGTTTCTGATGAAAATTGCCATAAATTAATAACTTATTTTAAACTTTCAAAATTTTTCATTATTGTGATATATTTTTCTGAAGAGTATTTCGGAAATACTGTGTCGTTTTCATGAGTTCTGAAATTCATTTCTCGTTTCTCAAATAAAGATTTTTATTTGAAAATCACAATTTAAGTCTTAAATAAAATAATGAAATATGATTTTGACTTTTGTTGTTCTATGAACTCTTAATTCATGAATACTTTGAATTTGAGGCTTTCATCCACACTTAAATTAATCTAAATTGAATGAAATAATATTTCATCTCTTCATTAAGAATAGTTTAAAATATGCAAGAAAGATTGTTTCAATAAAGCAAAAAATTGTTTTTATTTTTCAAAGGACACATTAGGCTGGAACAAATATCAATTTCTCCTTAACTCAAAAAAAAACATTAGCAAAAAACAAACTGTGGAAGATGGGACTTTTATCACCAATAGTATTCTTGATTTTATTCAAGTTTTCTTAAAAGTAAAAATTACTTGATGCGTGCAATAAAACTTGATGCATGCAATAAAACTTGATGCATGCATCATGATGCAATGAAATTGTATGCAATTTTGCATCATACAAACTTTCGTGAAATTGGTTTTTATTACTCTCCCCCTCGTGATGTTCCAACTCCGTGTAACAAAAGTGGGCTTTGAAATTTATTCCGGCCTTGTTTCCAGTTTTTTTAAACGACTTAAAATATATTAAAATTATGGAATGGCGGTTCATTTTCTGAAAGCACAATGTACAGCAAATTTTCATTTTTCATAGTCCGAGGTGCATATAATTTCAGAGCTGACTTTGATTGACTCGAAAGTGCTGAATCCAAATATGCATTTAATTTTAGTGTATCAGCTCTTGTTTCTGAGATTCAAGGCTAACATTTGAAAATAGGTAAATTGGTACATCTTTTAATAAGAATCAATGATCTACTTTCTCGACGAAAGGATACGTATATTATTTTGATTTTAATCTAAACTTACGGAAAAGTCAGGACTTTGACAACTTTTAAAAAAATTATCCAAAAATAATTTTTAAGGTTTTCGAAAGCGAAACGTTTTCTAGTTTCCAACAAAGTTGTTGAAAAAGTTTAAATATTTAATATTAAAAAAAAAATTAGAATGCCCTTTTGTGATTTCAGAAATTGATATTTTTCCGTTTGATTACGTTATTTTATTTTTTATACTGAAATATATATTTTTTTTTATAAAATAAGAGATTTTTTTAAAGTTTTAACATCAGATTTTATTTTTATGTAGGTTCATAAGTTTATCAGCAATCAATGACTGATATCAGTAATAATAAGTAAATTTTTAAATTTTCTCGAGCCAAAGCACCAAAACTAGAGGTAAAAGACAAAATCAGACGGGTCTGTTAATAATTCGTTTCTTAAGGGTGGGTAGGGTCTAACGGGTATAAAAAACACAATTTTTACGATTTTTTTCTAGAGCTATCGTTCAAACAAATGTATTCAAATTTTTTGCATTATACAAAGCATTGTTAAAAGAACATTTATTAACTTTTTCGTAGAAAAATATTGAAAAATGAGCCGGTGACGGAGCACTTTCGAGGATGCCTTTTAGAAAACAGGATTTGCGGTGGACACTGTATCTCAGCACAGAATCATCTGAAGTCAAAAAATCAGAGCAAAATATTTTTAATAGATGTTTTTCTAGACCCCAACGTTTTTATTTAACTTAAAAATTTTTTTATGAAATTTTTTTTGCTGTTTGAAGTTAAAACTACGATTTTTCACGAAAAATCCGCCATTTTTCACCTGTAAAATCTACCCAAAGTAAAAAAAAACAAAAAAGAAAAACGTTGGGGTCTGGTATTTTATATGAAGAAAGTATGTTCCAAATTTGAAAAGAATCGGAATTGGTGTTTTCAAATGACGATGTCCACGAACTTTAAAAAAGTGCTTTCGAAAAAAACGCGTTTGAAGTTTCTGCTCTTGCTTTCTTGCAGTATTAGATAGGAGGAGATAAAGGCCTATAATTTCTACAGTTTTGCTCCAATTGACTTGGAAATTTGACACAACATTCTTGAAATGTTTTACAATAAGAAAATAAAAAAATAAAAAAAATCGATTTTATTGAAAGTGTTAGACCCTACCCCCCCTCCCCCCTTAATGAAAAAAATACGAAAATTTAATTATATTCCCCCCCCCCTTCGTTTTGTTTTTTAACTGTATCTAAAGAAGGATTTCAAATTTGTTGCAGCCTTTTTTTTCATAATTTCAATATGCAGAAAATTAATCAAAATCTTAAATTAATTCACATTCTATTTTCCTACGATTGCTTCAAAATTGTCCGCACATTCCTCGAAGCAACAATAATGAATCCGAATTCTCGAGCAAACGATCAAGAAATAAAACTTAACTGCACACAGCTCATTCTCGTAAAACGACGACTACCCGATAGAGGAAAGAACCTGGAAGACCGTCATTCAGACGTAACGTGACGTGCAGTAACGTGTGAGATCCTGTGATGGACTATTATTTTCCACCATCAACGCCCGCACCTTAAAACGTTAACTTGATTCGTTCGTTTTTCCTCCGAGACGTCTGGCATGGAATGGAAGTGGAAAACCATAACCTAAAATAATGAAAAAGATAATGAAAAGCGTCCCCGACTGATGGGTTTTTCCTCCTCGGGGGCCAAGCCAGGCCAGGAGACGACGATTTGATGGTAGGAAGGAATGTAATGGGCAACTTGTGCAGACTTTTGTGGCCATAGTGATTTTTATTCGGTGTTTTTGGAATATACGAGGACCAAATTATGAAACAAAAACCCCTGCGCGCTGACTTAGACACAGTCCTACATTGAAGGGAGCAAAAAAAAAAAATAGATTACAGAATCGCTCTCCAGTTCCAGCTCATATGCCACACCGTTTTTATGATCTCGGCAAACGTAAAATCGTCTATAAAAACTGCGGGTGGTTCGGATTTCATTAGTAAAAGGTGAGACGCAGACGTGAGTATTTATGTATGTATTTTGGCTCGCAACTCGCAGCAGGAAATATTCCGGGACATTTCGTTTAATTGGTCTTTCCGGAGGAAGTGCTTCGACGACGCAATGAGAAGTTTTTCCTTTGAAGTTTAATAAAACGTTTAGTTGATTGTAGCCGAAAATTGACGCGCTCAGTAATTAAAGAAAGAATTTCGGAGTGAATGAAATGTTCATTATTCGTCGTATTGAGTTTTAAGATTTCCGGCAGGTATTGAGACCATTTCAAACCGTTCCTCGTTTTATAAAAAGATTGAAAGAATCATTTCATGCAGAATCAAATTATTGAAACAGTGTTTTCTTGGAATAAATAAAAATCCATTTCCAACACCTAACTCTCTTCATAAATGAACTTTAAAGCAGTTTTATTTTGACGTTTTAATTTTATCCTAATATGAGGTTCTCAAAAAAAGACTGTTTTCAATAGTCAGAAAACAGGAGTTAGAGAATCCTTTTTTTGCAAATCATTTCAAGATAATCAATTGATTCAGACGTAGTTTCTAAACTAAATCAGTGATAGGAAAGAACCTACAGAAGATTCCGAACATCTGTAAAAAATATCCGTTAAAGTCTTGTAATTGCGCAATTTTTGTCATTTTTGTAATTTTTGTCATTTTTGTATTTTTTGTGATTTTTGTCATTTTTGTGATTTTTGTCATTTTTGTCATTTTTGTCATTTTTGTCATTTTTGTGATTTTTGTCATTTTTGTCATTTTTGTCATTTTTGTCATTTTTGTCATTTTTGTCATTTTTGTCATTTTTGTCATTTTTGTCATTTTTGTCATTTTTGTCATTTTTGTCATTTTTGTCATTTTTGTCATTTTTGTCATTTTTGTCATTTTTGTCATTTTTGTCATTTTTGTCATTTTTGTCATTTTTGTCATTTTTGTCATTTTTGTCATTTTTGTCATTTTTGTCATTTTTGTCATTTTTGTCATTTTTGTCATTTTTGTCATTTTTGTCATTTTTGTCATTTTTGTCATTTTTGTCATTTTTGTCATTTTTGTCATTTTTGTCATTTTTGTCATTTTTGTCATTTTTGTCATTTTTGTCATTTTTGTCATTTTTGTCATTTTTGTCATTTTTGTCATTTTTGTCATTTTTGTCATTTTTGTCATTTTTGTCATTTTTGTCATTTTTGTCATTTTTGTCATTTTTGTCATTTTTGTCATTTTTGTCATTTTTGTCATTTTTGTCATTTTTGTCATTTTTGTCATTTTTGTCATTTTTGTCATTTTTGTCATTTTTGTCATTTTTGTCATTTTTGTCATTTTTTTCATTTTTGTCATTTTTGTCATTTTTGTCATTTTTGTCATTTTTGTCATTTTTGTCATTTTTGTCATTTTTGTCATTTTTGTCATTTTTGTCATTTTTGTCATTTTTGTCATTTTTGTCATTTTTGTCATTTTTGTCATTTTTGTCATTTTTGTCATTTTTGTCATTTTTGTCATTTTTGTCATTTTTGTCATTTTTGTCATTTTTGTCATTTTTGTCATTTTTGTCATTTTTGTCATTTTTGTCATTTTTGTCATTTTTGTCATTTTTGTCATTTTTGTCATTTTTGTCATTTTTGTCATTTTTGTCATTTTTGTCATTTTTGTCATTTTTGTCATTTTTGACATTTTTGTCATTTTTGTCATTTTTGTCATTTTTGTCATTTTTGTCATTTTTGTCATTTTTGTCATTTTTGTAATTTTTGTCATTTTTGTCATTTTTGTCATTTTTGTCATTTTTGTCATTTTTGTCATTTTTGTAATTTTTGTCATTTTTGTCATTTTTGTCATTTTTGTCATTTTTGTCATTTTTGTCATTTTTGTCATTTTTGTCATTTTTGTCATTTTTGTCATTTTTGCCATTTTCGTCATTTTTGTCATTTTTGTCATTTTTGTCATTTTTGTCATTTTTGTCATTTTTTGTCATTTTTGTCATTTTTGTCATTTTTGTCATTTTTGTCATTTTTGCCATTTTCGTCATTTTTGTCATTTTTGTCATTTTTGTCATTTTTTGTCATTTTTGTCATTTTTGTAATTTTTTGTCATTTTTTGTTTTTTGTATGGCTTAATTCTCATTTTTTGTGTTGGGACAACTTTGAATATTACAGTTTATATTTTTGATTTTCTCATTCACTCTGGTTTAGGATTTAGAAAAATTTTCAATTTTTTTCTGAGAGCTTTGTATCTGATAAAAAAAATAGAGTCTTCTTATAATCTTCTTTAAATTTTAAACCTTCCAATTCCTAAACTTTCTTGATCTTGGGCGGATTTTTTCGTTTAACGTTCACAATGATGGGTCAGATCTTGTATCAATTTATCAAGCTTTTTTAACTGTTATTTTTAAATTGAAAACTCCAAATTGAGAAATTTCATATGAAACATATTGCGCACTGTTATTTAACCTACAATTATTGCATTTGGCTTAAAACCCAAACTGTCTCTCAAACAAAACATAACATTAGCATACAAAATAAAGCGCGGCCCATCCATTTGGGATCAATTGTTTCATCAAACTATCCGAAGCATGGCAAGTCCGAATCGCTCCATCACACCATTTATGCTGCCCATGCTCCATGCTTCTTCCCTCGAGTCGTCTCAACTCGACTGTTAGTTGCTGCAATGCAAGTGAGCAAACCATCGTTCATCACTTTGGGCCTCAGCAATACAGCAATACAGCACTTGGGTCCGTCCAAACATTTAACAAAAACATCAGCCCGAGCGAGCGATCCAGCTGAAAAGTCATAAGTAACGCACACATTTGGTCTGTATACGCTTAATTTAATGTTATATTTCACTCGGCCTCTCGTTGTTGTTGCTGTTGCGTTGTGGTCGCTTTTTTGTCGCTGCTTCTTCTGCTGCTATAGCTGTTTCTGCTTTTGCTTCTCAGTCCTCCTGTCTCGGAGTCGTCCAAATGGATTGGCAGAGCATATTACACGGCTCATAACAGAAACCGCAACGCCCAGCAACATGGCCATTCGTAAAAAGGCCCATTTCTATGCTGCTGGCTGACCAAACAAATGATATCTGCGCCCATATGTAGATCCATCCACAGCACGCATCAGTTTGGTATAGATACAGATACAATGCGATGATGGGCCGACGGATTCATAATGCAATTGCAGATGAAAAACACCGTGAAACACATGTAATAAAACTGTGAATTACCGGACCAGCTGGGCCTAGGATGAATGGATGGACGTTGTGTTCTCGTATTTTTCGATTGCGACCGACTGACCGAACGTCCAAATGGAGGGATGCAGTGCCTTCCTAACTAGCTAGTGCCAATTTCTTTCTTTCTTTCTTTTCACTTGACGCACGTTTCTACCGAATACTACCATAAGCTTGGGCTCGTTAATATTGTACAAATGGCTCATGTTTGCTGATGACCCTGAGCAGCGGGCGCAAAACTATAACAGTTCACAAGCTAAAACTGTAATAAATTTCAATTTAGTAACCTTTGTTGAATCCCACGCTAGTTGATTTAATAACACTAGTTTACAGCATTTTTGAACTCAGTAAACTGAAGGTCATTTCCAATGTAAAATCGGGCGCTGAATCTGAAAATGAAGTTCAAAAAAATCCCAGTAGAACCATTTTTGAGTTATGCTCCAAATATGAAATTTCGAAAAAAATAAAAAAGCTCTTGTACTTAGATTATAATATCTTGGACGGCATAATAGTAATTTGAAATCCCTCTTTTGCATATTGAAGGTGAATAAATTTTCTACCGATCATCTAAACACTGTTTTGCGTTTGACCAACAGTACTGCTGATATTAGTGACTTTATGAGAAAAAAAAATTATAAAAAACGCATTTTTTTAGAGAAAATTTTGTTTCAACGAAAGTTTTAGACTCGATGGTAGCATTTAAAAAATCTGATTTTCTTTTGTGTTTAAATGTCAATTTAAAACAAAGATTTCAAGTGGTTATTTATCAAAATCGGTTGAAAATTGAAGAAGTTATGGCTACTCTACCATAACAGTATTTTTTGCAGTTTTTAATAATTTAACGAGCCGCAGTACACTTATCATAGTATAGGAAGAATGAAACAAGATAAATCTCACTCGCTCCAAGTCAAAATTATGTATTAGATTACCAGAAGGTTACATGCCAAGTTTCAGGAAGATCTGACCATAGGGAGGGGTTGCTTAAATCTCAAACGTGAATAAAGTTTTGAGGTATTTTGCCCGAAAGGAACGAAAAATACTGGTTTTTCATCAATAACTTCTTTCATCTCTTGCTGATTGTTTTTTATGGTTAATTTTCTTAAAGCCTAAGTTGAGACAAATATTTCACCCGAAGACTGTAACTCGATTGGATTTGAAACAGAAAAGTTATTGCCGTTCAAAGATTGTATTTTGGTCGAAAATTGTCGTATAAAACGCAATGCGTAAAAAGTACTCATTGCCGTGTTGGACAAAATTTGTGGCCTTTGAACCGCAATAACTTTTCTGTTTCAAATCCAATCGAGTTACAGTCTTCGGGTGAAATATTTGTCTCAACTTAGGCTTTAAGAAAATCAACCATTAAAAACAATCAGCTAGTGATGAAAAAAGTTATTGATGAAAAACCATTATTTTTCGTTCCTTCCGGGCAAAATACCTCAAAATTTTATTCAGGTTTGAGACTTAAGCAACCCCTTCCTATGGTCAGATCTTTCTGAAACTTGGCATGTGACCTTTTGGTAATCTAATACATAATTTTGACTTGGAGCGAGTGAGATTTATCATGTTTCATTCTTCCTATACTCTGATAAGTGTACTGCGGTTCGTTAAATTATAAAAAACTGCAAAAAATACTGTTATGGTAAAGTAGCCATAACTTCTGCAATTTTCATCCGATTTTGATAAATAACCACTTGAAATCTTTGTTTTAAACTGACATTTAAGCGCAAAAGAAAATCAGATTTTTTAAATGCTACCATCGAGTCTAAAACTTTCGTTGAAACAAAATTTTCACTAAAAAAATGCGTTTTTTTTTAATTTTTTTTCTCATAAAGTCACTAATATCAGCAATACTGTTGGTCAAACGCAAATACAGTGTTCAGATGATCGATAGAAAATTTATTCACCTTCAATATGCAAAAGAGGGATTTCAAATTACTATTATGCCATCCAAGATATTATAATCTAAGTACAAGAACTTTTTTAATTTTTTCGAAATTTCATATTTGGAGCATAACTCAAAAACGGTTCTACTGAGATTTTTTTTAATTTTATTTTCGGATTCAGCGCCCGATTTTACATTAAAAATGTTGGTCGGTTAATCAAGTTCACGATTTTTTTAAAATTTTGTAAACTAGTGTAATCGCTAGTGTAGAGTATAGCTATATAAGGACCTTACTGAGGAAGCAAATAAACGATAACTCTATTTAACCATTTCAACCGATAACCGAATCTTCCATTACAACAGGTTATGGGACAGCGCAGGAGGACTAGCCAGGATCGATTAGCCAGCCACCAGCCAGAGGACCATCGCAGAGGACCACCACGGAACAGGACCAGGACCGTCAAGACGAGCCAGCCAGTAAGCGGTCAGCGAAGATACTTGCGATTAGCAAGTGATCCAGCATCCAGGGTCAGCCAACCTAGTGAGGCCCAGCCAGGCCCGAGACCAGCGAGCGTGATGTCCCAGGCCAACCCGGTGGTGCCACCGGATGTCCAACAAGATTCGCGGATTGACAGCGCTATTCTCAATGCCGCCACGAGCCACGCATTGATCAGCATACGTGCGCTCTCGTCCAACAGCCGGGAGGAATCCAAGGATCCAACACTGGGATGATTTAGCGTGATGGTCGTAAAGTTCACACTGAAACTATTGGGTGGACCTGATAGTCGAGAGGATTACTCTTGTGCTTTGGTTGTGCGCTGTGGTCAGCATGCAAGTGCTGATCCAAGCACAGCCGATTACCAGCGCGGAGGATCGTTAGCGCAAAAGCCATGAGATGCTCCAGGTCAATCAGAAGGTGCTACTCGAATTCAAGGCATTTAGCGTTTTAATGCCGGCCACTGGCAACCAGAATTGGTCAGGCCCGAATGCTCCAGATGAAAGATTATTCCGGATCGAAGGTTGAAGAAAGCTGATCATCGAGAGGGTTACTCTTATAATATGGAGCTACGCTGAGCTTATCCAAGCCAACAGTTTGATTTAACTGCGGCTTTGGAGGAGGTGTTTTGAGCGAAGGAAAGTTGCCAGTAACACAGTGTCAGATTAGACGTTTGTTTCTAAACATTGCCTTTCAGTTTTTTTGTAGCGTTCAATGATTTGGAGTCGAAAAGACCATTCTTGTGCTTTGTTGCTGCGTTGTGGTTAGTATGCGCGAGCATGTTTTCGATGGATGGAAGCTATCCCGGGTGTTTCGGAGGAGGAGGTTCTGGCGACGGTTAGTCGGCAGCGAATTCATCCATCTCTTAAATTCTGAGGAATTCTGGTGCCAGACAGCAAATGGTGCGACACGAGAGCGACTACGAGAAAAGCGATGACGAAGATGACAGTGATTTCGTCAATCTCGAAGCTACCCTGAGCAGTCAGGAAAATACAGGAGCTTTCAGCTGATATAGAAGAGGAACTACCTGATATATGAGAGAGTTAAAACCCATGGACGCCTGGAATTCATAGTAAGTGGTTAGCTTACCTCAAGTCACAAGGATCCCGTTCTGGTCTTGACACGAATACCTGAGGCAACGGCAACTGCGACTAGCACGCACCGCTATGAAACCCAAACAGTTTGTTTTGGATTCGCATGCTTTGAGTCAGTTCCCAATGGCGTATGATTTTTGATAACCTAGTTCACTAGTCACTAACAGATGGCGCTGATCAAATTGGTTCTTTTTGGTAAAATTTAGTATGGAAAAAAATCGACTTAAATTTTTTTAATTTTGTTGGTGAGGGTGGCACACTTTTTGAAGAGTTCTAAAGATTTCTGTTAATTTCCCGCATCTTTTGCGCTCGGTGTTGATACCGAACAAGGTGGTGAAAATAGTTAAAGTCGCAAAAAACTTTTCGATTTTTTCCCGGTTTGTTTACTTTTTGGACGGCGGCAAAGGTATCAGTTGCAGTATGCATATGCAGTGTTTATTTTCGTAGATTTTTAGCAAACATGAATTATATCGTAAATTTAAATTCTTCAATGCTAAATATCAAGAGCCTCTATTTCATTGGCGCATTCCACCTCATGCGACCCGGTAGTCACACGAGTAGGTCCCGTTAGTATACGTCACACCCAGGGGCACCAGTATAACCGCTGACTCTAAAAAGAATGCTTATCAGTAACGAATACCGAAAGATGAGGCAGTGATTGGCCGAAAGTTTCCTGAATCGGATGGCCAACCGATTTCAACGTTATTCACTAAATTTTAACTCGGATTGAAGTGAATTCTTGAGAACTTTGTAAAAAAAATTATGGAAGTGTAGTTTTTTTTTTAAAGATGTTAGTTTTACTTCAGGTTTTAACGGAATCTTATTTGAGGAATAATGAATTATTTAATATTCTATTGAGGCCAGTCTCACTGAAGTGATAGGGATTTTAGGTTTTGCTCGATAATAAAAACTAACTAAGAAACATCCATATTTTTCAAAAATTTTATTTTCATTGAACACAACTCGTGGTTGAGCAAATCATTCCGAACGGGTACGTAAATTTTCCGACGACCTGGATCTGGACTAGACATATCACGCCAACCGACGGGCACGACAGTCAGCACCGGAAGAACGGCAACGGCGCCCTAATTATAAACGCAAACAACGAGCACTGAACCTCGAGCATCTTCGCGCAGCCGGGTGCCTTAGTCGGCCTACTCTGCAACATCCTGGTGGTGATGTTCGTCGAGTACAGGCTGTAGAAAAAATGACTAAGGCAGCTACGTCCTGGACGAGCCGAAGCGTTTCCTGACGGCCAACAACCGGGAGTTCTTCGCTAAAGATAACTCGATCGACTCCATTAACGGTGATTTGTAAAGCAGCAGTGAGCGGAAAGCATTGGCTGAACCAGCATCTGAAATTTCAAAAAAAATAGTTGGTAGAAAATGTAGGCTCAGGAAAATTGCTAGTCAAGGTAAAAATGTTGCTTCCCCAGCCGGTTTTAAGCAGTTTTCCGGGTTGTTAAAAACTTCCAAACCTACCTTGAAAGCTGCTGGCCTGCAAAAACCTGATGGGCATGCTGTTGAAGATGCTGGTTCCGAAGAATTGCCTCGCCTGTGCCATTTCGACAGTTTTCTCGATGTTGTTGTTCGGATGATGGAAAAATTTCTTCATATTTTATTTTTCTTTTTACGGCCTACACGCTTAATCATGTTTAACCATTAATGCTTGAAAAAATAAACATAATCGAAGTTTTCCAGAATTAACTCATTTAACGCGTATTCATAGAAAACTCATAAAAAAATTCTCTAGGAGTATTTTCGGTTATGTTTCATCCTTTAACAAAATCGGAAGCAATTTAAAAAAAAACGTGTTTAGGAAAAAAACAAACTTCGTTTTTTTATGTGAATTGTTGTTTTCAAATATTTTACAAAAAAATTGATTTTTATTTTATTTCAATAATAATAACAAAATACAAACTTTGAGCAGAAATTTATCCTCATTTTAGGAATGAATTGATAAGATTGAGACATTAGATCAAGCTGTAAGTAACCGGATGTAGAAATTCTTGCACCGACCAAGCTTTAACCCGGCCCGTACAACGTTTTTCCAGATTTTACACGCTAATGTTTACAGCGGGTTGGCCATCGATTAGACCATCGTCCCATCAAAAACATCGGCTACATGGTATCTTCCACCATTTCACTGGAATCGATAGTGAAAAGATGTCGATCGTGAATTGCGCAAGATTTAAAAAAAATGTTAGAAAAAGCTTTTTACCTCAAGTGCTTGGTTACAAATGGTTTCTTTATTATTTTTCGGTATTTCGAAAAGACTATCAATCTTAAAGACATTACGCACAATTTAAAAAAGGATAAACTATAAAAAGCGCAACCATAACCGGTTGACAGCTGAAATTCTTGAACTTATGACAGCTGAACTTATGCATTAGTTATATTTTACCACATTTGTCATAATTTTATCATATGTTTGTCGGTTTTTGTTCACTTTGTTGCAATTTTTTTTGTTATAATCATGCCATATTTGTAATTTTTTGCCAAATATTTGTCTTTAATATAATTTTGTCATTTTCTTGTCTAATTTTGTCATATTTTTGAAATTTTTGGTCATTTTTTTCCATATTTATGTCATAATTTTGTAATATTTGACATTTTCCTGGCATATTTCTCATGTTTTTACCACATTTGTCGTGTTTTGTTCAAAGTTCTGTCATTTATCACTTTTTTATTTGTCATAGTTCGTACAGATGTTTTATTCGTTGAAATATCTTCTCAGACTTCAGGGGAAGTGAATCGTTTCGAGAATCGGGAGGATTCCCATTTTAATATCGCACAAATTCAGCATTATGCAAAAAAATGCATTCTTAGCGTGCCGATTTGATTTGATTCTGAATATTCGTAACAGCATAATGTGTTAAATTGTATACTAATTAAAACTTTGCAAATGTGTTGTCGACAAAAAAGAAGCGTGTATCGCTTTGACAATTCTAGCATGAGCGTGCACTGATAGTGGCGACTCCAAGCGGTCGCTAGTTGAGGGCGCCTTCCGACAAGCCTCATTGAAACAATAGTAACGATGATTGCTGATGACAGCAATGATGATAATTACATTACAAATGTTGACATCATGTTTCATGCACGCGAAACAAAACCAACTCATTTTGTGATTATCAGAGTTGCACTGTAATTTTTGCTGAGAAATTCTTCATCCAAAAGAGCCAACACGCACAGAGTGACCAGCCTGCAAAAAGAACATTCAGCGGGGCCACTGGAGTTCGAAGACGGCTTGCGGGTTCCGAGAGAGTTACGTCTCAAGCTACGATGCGGATAGTAGCGCGAGCTCTTTGCTGACGACCGGGAGCAGGACTTTCGGGATCCGAAGCCAAGATCGGTTAGCGCCGGGAGAAGTGGTTCAGTCCAGGTGGAGGATTATTTAGCCCGAAGCGGAGCTTAAGTGAAGCAGATCACAGAGCAGATGCAGGGTTATTCACGTGGTGTTGCGCTACGCTGCAGTCAGCATGTTTAAACTCGCTTTCAAGTACTGGAGTGGCATTCTGGCACTTTGGGGAAGGTTGTTTGGGCGACGATCAGTTGCCAGCCTCACCTCATTACCGACGCCAGAGCCAAGCTGGACAACGACTTCTGCCGGTAAACAAGATTGGAAGGAGATACTCGCTAAACGAGTGCTTATTGGGAATTCAGCTACGCTGCGGTTAGCATGTGTCTCCTGGTTTCTTATGACTGGAAGTAGCTGTTGGTGTTGCGGGAAGCCTGCCATCGACGTACTCATCAACATTCTCCATCTGCGAATTGAGAAGAGTTGTTGAGTCCCACGATTGGCAATTCGCGTATTTATGATCGCTGGTGGAATTTACAATCGCTAGTGTAGAGTGTAGCTGTGTGAAGTGTGAAATCATAATCATAAATAAATCATAATCATAAATGAGTCCAAGAAGTAGTAATATTTTCCATGAACCTTTAAAAATTGATAGTTAAGTTGGTAAGTCAGTTGCCTCCTGATCTGAGGTCCGTGAGATCGAGCCTAAGAATAAAAATCGAACACAGTTATTTGGTATGAACAAGGTTTTCTTCTCTTATAAACTCAATACAAATTTAAGATTCTAGTTTGAATCTTTTTTTTTAAAGAATCTGCTGTAATAAAAATATAAAATAAAATTTTCAGTTGAATTTTTACCTGATGTTCTTTCGTAACTATAATCAACATCCTGTGAACAAAGTTTTAAAAGTTAAAATTGTGAAATTGAGATCGCCTTCAATGAATCTTCCCTTAATGAAATTCTAACAATAATATTTTAATGTTGGTTATAAAACTTAAATTCAAGGTGAATCTGTAAACGAATTTTATATTTAAACTCTAAGTCTGAAATCTGCATTTTTCAAAACCTGATTATGTATTCCAGATAAAAATTCGTTTGAATTTGAAGCCAAAAAGCGAAATTGTGTCAGAACCCTCAACAAGAAATCTGTTTTTTGATTCTGAATTTATAGTTTTCAATATGATTTTTTCTATTAAATATTTGTAATTGAATTTATGAATTTGAATTACATAGTGAATGATGCAATTGTTTCAAATTTTTCAGTTTTTAACTCATGAAACTTTCTTATGTTTTAACTCTGCTTTATTGTATTATTATAATTTCAAATTCAAACCTTAAAAATTGTTTGAATTTTGAATACTTTTTTCGCATATTTCGAAATTATGGAAATTCTTTTTTTTATAGTTTGATAAGATTCGAATCAGGATTCTATACCAACTATGAACTGAACTGAAAATCAAGAACAATAAACTGGATACTATTTTCTGCAAATATCCAGACTGGAAAATCCGAGCTATTTTACCCTTGTGAAATATTGAGATTTTCCTGTGTGAACGGACTCTTTTGTCACCCTGTAGGAAAATTCCGAATGCTTATAATGGACCCTTCTTATTTGAAACTCTTTCGTATGGTGGAAATTTTTGGAGCTGCTTTAGGGAAATATATTTGCTGGGATATAAATCACAACGAAATATCTTGTTTCATTTGGATTATTAATTTACGACAATTTGAAACTTTAAATTTATTTTACAGTTTTTAATTTACTTTAAATGTTAATCCACTGGAATCGGGATTAAACATCGGCTTAATTTCATCGCGCTCATTCGGAACTGTATAGTTTCGAAACAACAAGTTGAATAATTTTAATTTCAGAAAGGAAACAATATAAATTTTCAATAAAATAATTACAATCTTTCTTATCACTGGCAATTTACCAGACAAATAACAACTTTTTAATGTAATAACATCTAAGACTACCCTTTTGACGCTGAATTGGGCTTTTCGGAATAAGAAGTAATATTGAACCGTTAAAATGGCCCGTTATTTGGCAGACTGTGAATGTTCTCAATATCGAGTTTATTTTATGCCTGTGAGGGGTAGCTAAAAGTTAATGTGTGAGTACCCGAGAGGAAACATAACTTTGTTTTGTTTTGTGAACACATTAATAACCGTGAAGAAATCGAAGCCGAAAAAGACCGAAATTAAGCATTCTATATTTCAGAATCAAGTTCTTCAAACTTAAAATTTTAAAGTTAAAGAAAGTTTTATGTTTAATTTTGTTGAACTAAGTTTCATGATTAAATAAATAACATTCGAGTCATGCTTCTGTGTGTAGCACATTCGCGGCAGGCAAAAAAACGAGATTTTTCGTATTTGGTACGCAATGTGTAGAAATCGTTTTCTCAACTGTCACGTCAAACCGGAGAAAATGTATAACTTCGTTAAAAAAAACCCTGTTAAAATTGTCACGCCACGGTCAAATGTAGCAAAGTAGGAATAATTTTGAATATTCGAATACAGGATGGTGAAAGTTACATATTACAAGTTCTTTATAATAATTTTTGAAGACATATTTGTATTTACAAGATGCTGATCAAGTAAAAGATTTGTTCTAAATTTTATGATTTTACATATTATTGAACGTCTCAGTTGAATCTAACATTATTTTGATAGCTTCCTGATATAAACTAACTAGATCCCTTCATATTCAACATCATATGGTCGGGATTCAACCAGACAGAGCTGAACGCCAATTTGAAAAAAAATGAATTATCTATTGCAGCGGAAACGAAACATGATAAACTACCTATGCAAGGAAAATCAGGTCATTTTTCCAATTTTTTATGATTTTATTCGGAAATTTTTATATTGCAGGCAGTGGAAATGGCAAAAATGCGTTGCGCTGAAGTGAACTGAGAGCCACCTTATGGGAAAAGTTTAAAACCAAATTTTGGCCATAAAAACTGTTTTTGTGCATAATAATCTTATGTGTGTTAGTTTTCTCGATTATTAAAAGCTCTTGGGCTCCTTTCGAACTAATATCTGGTAAATTAAACGATAAAAATGGTCCCATGGCTGAAAACTTCATGTTGTAGATTGTAGGCGTTTGTTAAAATCTCGTTCAGTCAGACTGAATTGAATTTGTATTTTCATTTAGCTGATCCCATACGAACTCCGTGTCGCTTTCAATTTAGAATATGTCATAAACAGTGTGAATGAATGTCAGATGCTTTGCCGGATACATTGCAAAAATGATGAACACGTAATATGGACGATGACTTTTTTGCCGTTTTCTACTAAATTTGAAATCAGGAATTTATTGACCATGCCAACAAAATAAACCCCGTTTATGAATTTTCGTCTCGATGCGATACAAACTCACGTAATTATTGCAAAAACAAAACAGTTAATATGGAAGACCCCCTTATTGTCGTATTATACAAATATTGAAATCAAAAATCAATTGACAGTCCCAACCCTAGTGTATAAATTTCGACTCGATCGTTGCATTAAACCGAATTATTGCCAAAAAATTAAACCCCTTTTGGTGGCATCTTTTACAAACCATTCCCTGAAAACTCCCGTGTGCAAATTTTCGTCCTAATTTGATGCATAATAATGTCCATATTGCTAAAACAGTGAATAGTTGATAATGACGACCCCTTTGGCCGACCCCTGACCCAAAGCTCTATAGCTGAAATCAATTTCTAATCTCTCAAAACCCCCATATGCAAATTTCCATCACAATCCGACGAAAAATAACGTCAAAAACGCGAAAAAAATATTTGTCTTGTATGGACGACCCCCTTCAGAAGGGTTCATCCAAAAGTCTGAAACCTTTTTCATCATTCCTGGTCCTAATGAGCACTCATGCCAAATTTCAGCTCTCTAACTCCTCAGACGGCTGAGCCTATAGAAGACAAACAAACAAACAAACCCACAGAAATTGCTTTTTCTTCATATATATAGATTTACTCAGCGGAATATAAGGATTTTTAAAATTTAATGATAGAAGATGCTTTATGTTACTGCTTACTATCGTTCAGAACCCAACCGGTAAGATAAAATCAGAGATATTCCGAGTACAAGATTCCGAGAGAGATTTCAAAAGTACAGAACTTGTATGACTAGAACCGCTCTGACTCAACGAAAAAAAAAAACAATCCCGACCAGTGGATATTTGGACATTTCAGTGGAAACTGATACTAATTTTAAAGCGCATAAATTCTACGACAAATGCAGCCAATTTCGAGAACACTGTTGATCTCTTAAAGTCAAATTATGAAAAGATTGGATTAAGGTCTCTCTTCAGTGTATTTTTTTTTAATTTTTCAAAATAGTTTATTAATTCCTCCAGCCAGTAATTCAAAAATCAATTTCCAAAATTTAAATCAACTTATAATCTTTACTTGATGTCTTCCAAGTCTAGTCCAGAAATAAATGCATTGATTTCACACGCCATAAATAACTCGAACAAGTAGGTACGATATAGATTTAAAAAAAGGAAGTAAGCAAGGTGTTAATATCTAGTGTGTTCGAATCAACGCCTCGAATAATTCATAGCAAGCGGCGGCCAACTGAACCAAACCGAATGCAATATGGGCCTGACTGAATCTTGAAACCGGCAACAACTCGAATCGCCGCCACCACTTTAGGAGCAAGGAGATCCCGCTTAGATAAACCTTATAGGCGATTTGCTATCGCAATTGCTAACGATGATGGCCGATTCCTGCTTGATGATTCATTTATTCCATCCATCCACCGCACTTTTCAATGTTGTCGTCATAGTCGCGTCGCGCCACCCCGCCCGTTATAATTTCATCGGAGGCTATAATTCAATCTAAAGCAAAGACGATTTTTTGCTGCCGCTGCTGCTCCTTCGACTAAAGATAGCTGCTCTAAAGCAGTTGTAATGTGCGGTGTGCGAGGTTACCTTTGCAACCATTCAAGTCGCCGCCGTCACCCACACTCCAAGCTCTCCTTCAATTGCTTCGTTCATTCGCTGGCGTAACACTGAAAACAGCGAGCTAAGAAGTATTGATGGATCTTTTACCCTGCTGAAATACATGAAGCGGCTCACCGCAGTCAGCTAGCAGTTCTTGGCCACTGGAGCATGGAAAGGTTATTTTGCCGGCCGGTTTCACTAATCGGAAAAACTAGCCTAGAGCGCCAGCAACATGGATGGAGACCATGATCGGATGTAACGCCGATCCGAGACGCGGGGGGCTTTAGGCAATGAGTTATCCACCTAAGCAGTTAAAATCTAGAAAATATAGAACAGTCTAGAATGAACAACTTTACTGAGGTATGATCTGCTCTAAGATCCAATTATGTATCATTACTTTTCCCCCAACAGTAATAAAGTTCATCTTTGCCAAAAAAAAATACGCCCGAACGTGCCTTCAAACTTGGACACAACCGACGCACAAAATCGAGGGGCGCTGCTTGTAGTACCGCGAATCGAATAATTGAGCGCGCTGTTGCTAGGTGCAATTTTGCTGCTGCTTCTGCTCTTCAGTTTTCCAGCCTCATTCCGGTGGCAGAACCGCGAGCCGAGTGCAGTAGGGAAGGTGAGTGCGAATGTATGGGTGGTGGGAAAATCAACCAACCGAACTCCTCACTCGCTAGCTGAAGTCGTACGATTTGTATGGCGAACACAACTCTATCATCGTAGATGACCAGTTAAAATTAAATAAAATAAGTGGTTCTCATTTGACTAAGCAACTATTGATAAATTGTCTTCAATGAGTTGTCAAAAACTAAAGTGATCACAACCCGATCAGAAAAGAAACACAAAATTATATCTAGATGAGATATTTCGATTTTCAATTTTTTTTTATATAAAAATATAATTTTTTACTCGTTTGATGTTAAAAAAGCTTAATTTATAAAAAAAAACTCCATGAAAGCATTGCACTAAATTGAATAACCCTGTGATAGCATTATACCGTGGTTATAACCCGATCAGATTCGATTGAGACCAGGGTTTTTTCTGACTGGTTTACGCCGGAGGTCATCATATCTTTCCCAAAATTAAAAATTTGGTTCCTTTTTATGACTTAAAAAGACATGTTTTTTATTATTCTAAAATTTTTATTTTTCGAGCTAGACTCGGTAAGATTTTTTGTGAATAAAATAAAACCATATTTTATAGCTACAGAACTCTGTTATTTTTCAACGGAAATCATAAAAAAAAACACATAAAAGCGCATTGACATTTTAACAGCTTTTGAAAAACATATTTAAAACCATTTGAGAAATGATCTAAAACATGAATAATTGTAAATAAGCTTTAAACGGTGTCATAAAGTACCGAGTATTCTACAAAAAAATTCCATTGTTATGATGCAACTTTCATTGAAGACTTAAAAGTGGACCATAACTTCAAGAGTTGTGAAAGAAATAATGACAATAAATCTCTTTTTTTTGCATCGAAAACAAACAATGGTAGCTGCACTCACATATGCAGGTAGCGCGCTTCTAATAACATGGGATTAAAAGTACTTATCAAAGCAGGTGAACATAGAGTGTGATAGAGTGTTTGCAGTAAAATTCACTTCAAGTTTTATCCAAAAATCTAATAGCGTATTCGTGTATGCCCAGTTTTGCAGCAGGTCACTACCATCTTTGCACATTTTTCTGTCATTTGTTTCGTTTATGCACTCAGTTTTGAATCGGTAGTGCCCCAGATTTGATATGAAAATGGTCGGTGGAACACTGAAGATTCTGTCAGTATTGTGGATGAGCGTGTGAGCGAGTGAAGTAACAATACACTGACGACGAATTATGTTCGTTCTTGTATGGTTGAGTTCGAAAGTGTGCGAATTGAGAAAACGAATACGGTATAAGAATAATATTTTCAGTGTCATATTATCTATAAGGGTGATGTTATACTGAGGCGACAAACCATCGCTTCGGTTTGCTTCCTCTCACGTGACATAATTTTTCTCATTTACTCTTCGTGTACGGTAAACAAAGCTACTCTAATCTGTATAAAATTCGATACAGTTTCTAGAAAAGTGTCTCCACACACTTTTAAGTTTGGGCATTTTAGGCAGAGCGTGTCTAAAAAGAGCTTTTATACATTGGAAAGCTTACAGCCAGTTAGTCAATTCTGTGTATTTTGACATAGGGATGCCCATGCAATTTCAAAATTTCTTCAGGAAAGTAAACGGTGATGAAAATTTAAAAAAAAATACACAATTTTTTTTCCGTAGCTGTAAAATATTTATTGTGAAATCAACATAATACAATTCTATGGCCGGAATGTTTTTTTCATTTAGATCGGCAACAAGCGCAACTGGTAAGGCATTCGTTTGAACATCCGATACTGACCACATCTACATGTTGTCCAACCTAGAGGGGGCTTCGAACTAAAATTTGAAGATCTAGAGGAAACCATTGTCAGATTCGAATCGTTAGTTTTTCATGATTGAAAATAAAAAAATTATAGAATAATGTTTTTGGGATATACCCTTTTAAAAGTTCCGATGACCTGACTACGTATACTCCGTCAAGCTGGAAAAAAGTTTGAAGCTTAGCTGTTTGTATAATGAAAACATTATTAAAAATCTATAATCATAAGCAAAATCAGACTGTTAAATCAATCTCAAAAAGAAGAGGAAAAACTAATTTTAAAAATCAGAAACCATTTGAGTTAATTAAAAAAAAGGATTGTATGACATATTATTAAGGGAACTATTCTGGGATGCATTATCGGATCTCAGGGACTTGTGTGCTTATAATATTTACATGTTTGTATACGAATGCAGTATGCGCGAAGTGTTGAATGAAGCGTTGAAAATAAAGCCACCGACTGAGATTTGGAAATCAAGCACCGAAGCAGCTTCCTTCGGAAGCGGCACGAAAAATAGCTGGAAATGTTGTTCTGAATCGTATCGGTTACGGTTTATAAGTTCAGCTCATCTTCGGGAGCAGTTTGTTTCGTAACCTATCGTTGATTATTCTAAAATGACCTGAAACAAAAAATTTCATGAACACCGTATTTTCAATAGGCACACAGGGGTTGGAGGCACAGTTCCGTCCTCTTTTCGTATGTATTTTTGCCGTTTTTTTGAATTTAGCTTGGACTTTCCTGGAACTAAATGAAGTTGATAGTTCATCTAATAAGAAAAATTTAATGAGCTTAAAATCTTACATAAAAAAAAAACTAAGATACAATTGACTTACTCATGCCGTTTGATCCACATCCGCCGAAAGGTCCATAGGGTGGCAATGTCCGGATTGATCCCGAGAATTTCCCGGTCAGATCAAGCTCGTTTTTCAGATTTTTCCGTCCCATACCGTCGCGAATTGCCTGCGCCTTAACTATCCGCACCTTTTTCTTGCTTAGCGCTTTCTCGGAACTTGTTCGCACCTTCCAACGTTCACGGTATACCACAAAAAAGATTCAATTTTTTTGGTTTTCTTTCGCTCCGACACCCCTTCAAATAAAATTCCAACAACAGCAAACTTTTTATTCAGAGCATGAATAATCAAAATTTAGTTTACATTTGTAAATTTATTGTCAACCCAAAACTAGTCAAAACTGATTTGGGAGTGTACAAATATTGAGCATCAACCGATTAGTTATGATGAACGTGTATTCTCAACACATTTTTTGAATAACTAAATTTTTCCGTGTGGGAAAAGGTCAGACTTTAGTTTGTCCTAAGCGCTTTGGAAAGTACGGCAAAGCACGACAAAACTGATGCCAAATTGTAGATGGATTTCAAATGAAATGAAATTTAAACTTAGTTAGGAATAGTAAAAATTCTAAAAATTCCCAAAAAAACAATGAAATTCATTTCTTGAACAATTTTTTCTTCTTATAATCATCACAAAAACTTGAAAAATTAAAAACTTTACTGTCACGATTCAAAATCAAACAGAATCCAAATATCAGATCAAAACTCGAAAAACTCCCATTATCAGAACTATAAAATTGGGTAAATTTGTTTAAAAATCAATTCAGAATATGAAGATGAAAAAGGTTCGTTTTTGACAATTAAAAAAATTAATAAAAAAGCCAATAATTTAAAAAACTTATTTTGTAAAATTTAAAGACAACTTTAAAAGACAACAATTTCTGCTCCAATGTTTTGGTGGCTTTTTCCGGAAAGACATCAATAAATAATTCAAAATGATGTTCCTCATTCTAAATAATGAATTCATTTGAAAATAAATTTCAACCAGTCCAGCTTTCAAATTTGCGAATCAAACGTTGGAGACAACAAAAACCAATATAAGAATTAAAATTTGACAAAAAAAAATGAATGAAAGCTTCGGACTTTACTATAAGTGATCATAAATAGAATTCCTACATATGTACAAAAATATGAAACCAGATAAAAAAATGAACCCGAATTCTGAAATAAATTTCAGGTCCAATCGGAAGTTGAGCACAATGCTAAACCATTAAAGCAAAATGATATATATTGTTAATTTAAAATTATGATAATTTACATAATTTTTCTTAATTTTCATATTATTTCATTAAAAAAATTCTTAAAAATATCTTGAATATGAAAAAATAATTTTAATCACGTTTTTAAAAAAAAACTATATCCATCTTCAACTCAAGAGAATTTGTTTCAAACACGTGGTTTATGACTGAATTAATTTTGATTAAATGAAGATAATATTTCATTTTGTTTCAAAAGAGCCAGTAATCTATGTCAGACATAACATTATATTCAAATTCTTCCAGTTTTGAAAATAAAGTTCTTAAAAAGTTTTTTTCAATGTTCACAATAACAAAACATTACATTTTGTATTAAGGGGGGAGTAGGGTCTAACGGGTATAAAAACACCATTTTCACGAATTTTTTCAAGAGCTATCGTTCAAACAAATGTATTAAATTTTTTTGCATTATACAAAACATTGTTAAAAGAACATTTAATAATTTTTTCGTAGAAAAATATTGAAAAATAAACCGGTGACGGAGCATTTTCTAGGATGCCTTTTAGAAAACAGGATTTGCGATGGACACTGTATCTCAGCACAGAATCATCTGAAGTCAAAAAATCAGAGCAACATATTTTAAATAGATGTTTTTCTGGACCCCAACGTTTTTATTTAACTTAAAATAAATTTATGAAATTTTTGAGGCTGTTTGAAGTAAAAACTACGATTTTTCACGAAAAAATTCGCCATTTTTCATCTGTAAAATCTCCCCAAAGTAAAAAAAAAAGAAAATCGTTGGGGTTTGGTATTTTATATGTAGAAAATATGTTCAAAATTTGAAAAGAATCGGTGAAGTAGTTTTCAAATGACGATGTCCACGGACTTTAAAAATGTGCTTTCGAGAAAAACGCGTTTGAAGTTTCTGCTCTTGCTTTCTTGCAGTATTAGATAGGAGGAGATAAAGGCCTATAACTTCTACAGTTTTGTTTCAATTGACTTGGAAATTTGACACAACATTCTTGAAATAGAGAATTCCGAAGGGTGACATTCAAATCCATTTGGGCGACTTCAACGCAAAGATTGGCTCCGACAATCAAGACCTTGAGCGCATCATGGGGCGCCATGGCCTAGGACAGATGAGCGAAAACGGAGAGCTGTTTGTAGAATTTTGTGGCAATAACAACATGGTGATCGGTGGATCGCTCTTTCCCCATCGACCAGCACATAAGGTCACTTGGGTATCCCGAGATGGCCGAACAGAAAATCAAATTGACCACATCTGCATCAGCCGAAAATGGAGAAGGAGCCTTCTTGATGTCCGCAACAAGCGAAGCGCAGACATTGCATCTGACCATCACCTCGTCCTTGGCGAGATACGACTGAGAGTTGCGCGTGTCCAACGGCGCGAGGAGAAAGTCGGGTGTCGATACGACGTCCGCCGGTTGGAGAATCCAGAGGTGAAAAGGGCATACGTTGAACAGCTAGAATCCCGAGCCTCGGAGCTGCCGACAGACGGAACAGTCGAAGAACAGTGGTGTAGAATCAAGAATGCCTTTATCATGACGAGCCATGGTACTCTCGGTAAAGTTTGTGGAAGAAGAAGTGAATGGATGTCGGATGAAACTTGGAGGATGGTCGATGATCGGAGAAAGGCGAAAGTCGGAATTGAGCAGGCATGTACCGGGTCAGCCAAAGCAGCCGCCCGCTTACGATATGCGGAGCTGGAAAAGGCAGTTAAACGAGCTTGTAGACGAGACAAGAGAGCCTGGACAAACTCCCTAGCCGAAGAGGGGGAAAGAGCCGCCGCCAATGGAGATATCCGATTACTTTATGACATTTCTCGCCGCCTCAGTGGTGCAAGGACTAATGCAAGAATGCCGCTGAAAGACCGAGCAGGTCAGTTATTGACCGATCGAACAGATCAGCTCAAACGATGGACTGAGCACTTCGAACAACTCTTCCGAGTCACGAATAGCGATGGCCAACAGAACCCGCAGCTTGAAGCGCCAACAGTAAGTCGCATAAATGGCGTCAACTCGGAAGCGCCCTCGCTGGCTGAAATAGAAGCGGCAATCAAAACATGAAATCCAACAAAGCACCTGGGATCGATTGCATCCCTGCTGAAATGCTGAAAGCCGACCCTGCCCTGTCAGCACAAATGTTGCACCGTCTTTTCGCTGACATCTGGGATACTGCAACATTCCCGGCCGACTGGATGCAGGGTATCCTCGTAAAGGTCCCGAAGAAAGGAGACCTGACAGAGTGCGGTAACTGGCGAGGCATAACGTTGATCTGTACAACCCTCAAAGTACTCTGCAAAGTGATCCTGAACAGGATCCAGGAGAAAATCGACGCTACACTCCGACGGCAACAAGCTGGATTCCGATCCGGACGATCATGTGTGGACCACATCACAACGCTACGAATCATACTGGAACAAATCAACGAATTCCAGGACTCTCTTCTGCTGGTGTTCGTTGATTTCGAAAAAGCATTCGACCGACTTAATCATGAAAACATCTGGGCGGCTCTAAGGCGACGAGGGGTCCCTGAGAAACTAGTCCATCTCATCGAAGCACAGTACGAGGCATTTTCGTGCAAGGTCTTGCACGACGGTGTCTTGTCCGAACCAATCCCGGTAACTGCTGGGGTGAGACAAGGATGTATCTTATCACCGCTACTTTTCCTCATCGTAATGGATGAGATTCTGACTGGATCGATCGACTGTGCACCGAACCGAGGATTGCCGTGGAATCCTTTAACAATGGAGCAACTGAACGACCTTGACCTGGCTGACGATATTGTTTTGCTCGCCCAAACACAACCGGACATGCAGAGCAAACTCGACGACCTCACCGAAAGTTCCAAGGCAGCAGGTCTCAAAGTCAATGTCGGAAAGACCAAGTCGATGGAGATCAACACAGGAAATCCCTCCAGTTTCATGGTAGCTGGGCAACAAGTTGAGAAAGTGGAGTGCTTCCAGTATCTTGGTAGCCAGATAACGCCTGATGGTGGTACCAGGAAAGATATCGAAACCCGGATCAGAAAGGCCCGATTTGCGTTTGCGAGTCTCCGAAACATCTGGCGGTCACGCCAGATCTCTCTACGAACAAAAATCCGAATCTTCAACTCAAACGTCAAATCCGTATTGCTGCACGGGTGCGAAACTTGGTGCACATATGCGGTGACGACGCGAAAACTGCAAGTATTTGTAAACCGCTGCCTGCGGAACATCATCCGCGCTTGGTGGCCTGGCAACTGGATCTCGAATGAGGAACTACATCGCCGGTGTCATCAAAGGGCGCTAGAAATCGAGATTCGGGAACGTAAGTGGAGATGGATTGGGCACACGCTGCGAAAAGATGAAAACGAGATTTGCAGAGAGGCGCTTGACTGGAATCCAGAAGGTCATCGAAGAAGAGGCAGGCCCAGAAACTCGTGGCGGCGAAGCCTAGCCGCTGAAATCCGAACTGTCGACGAGAATCTTGACTGGGACCAGGTGAAGTCGCTGGCACCGGATCGTCAACAGTGGAGGTCTTTTACCACGGCCCTATGCACCGGAGGATCGGCGCGGGATCATTAAGTAAGTAAGTATTCTTGAAATGTTTTACAATAAGAAAATAAAAAAATAAAAAAATCGATTTTTTTAAAGTGTTAGACCCTACCCCCCCCTTTAAAGGTTGCAGTTTTCAGTGACACGTAATAGTCAACATTTTTTTCTGTGTAGTATCCCCCGTTTGCTGACGCAAACTGACCATCAGGTGAGCGTATTCACTATATTGATAGTGCATGAAATTAATGTGAAACATAAAACTTTTCCAACAGCACTAAAAATTGCGACGGAAGTCCGAGGATGACAAGCTTGGCATCGACAGCTGGCACTGGACAATCGTGTTCCATTCAAGCACTGTTCCTATATTCTTTTGCAAAATTTTTCGTAGGTTCAATCGACAAACTGTTATTGAAGAAAATAAAAAAAAAAAATAAACAAGACGAAAACTATCCGCTTTAAATTTCTTGTTTTTATTTGATCCGAAAAAAATCCAATTGGAAAAAGCTGAATTTACAATTTAAAATAGCAGGCCTGTTATTTTAAACGAACCTGCATTGATGCGGGACGCTTAAAAATACCCTACACGTAATTTTTTTCGACCTATAAAATTACTGTAAGTATCCTGCTTCTTTTTGTTACAGGACATTTGCTGTAATTTTACAGAAAATAATTTTTGCTGTGTAATTATAATGCTATTCAGGCTCTTGCACGATTCAAAATCAAACAGTACCAAAATATCAGATCAAAATTCCAAAAACTCTTATTGTTATCTCATTTTGATCGCCGCTGGGATATATTCTTATCTAAGTTTGTGGCATATCGGCAAATTGAAAATCTAATTAGAGAGCAATTATGATAGACATGAAAATTGATAGGTGGAAAGGTCAAAGCTAGAGCGCTTTGGGTAGAAGAAACGAATAGATGGTGAAACTGTGAGCTTAGGGCATTGTTTTTATCGACAGCATGAAACTACTTGTGTGATTCTTTACCGCACACCTGCTGGCTGTTTGTAGTAAGTGACGAAAAAGCCACATTGCTACCCACAACCAGCCCAGATGGGTCGAACACATGATATTGTGTCCGACCGGGCAAAAAATCACACAAGCAGCGCTCACAAGTGCTGTTTTGATTGCTGAACCAATTCTATCGATGCGTGCTACTTGTTCAGGTACATCAGATGGTTGCTACTTATTGTTTTTCGCATATTATCCATCCGCTGCCTTACTTTTTCGCCAAGTGCCTCGTGTTGAATCGTGTTGGTATTTGTTTTCCCATTTCCCCCCTTCTTTTTTAGCCATTTGGGGAAATGGGAAAACAAATACCAACACGATTCAACACGAGGCACTTGGCGAAAAAGTAAGGCAGCGGATGGATAATATGCGAAAAACAATAAGTAGCAACCATCTGATGTACCTGAACAAGTAGCACGCATCGATAGAATTGGTTCAGCAATCAAAACAGCACTTGTGAGCGCTGCTTGTGTGATTTTTTGCCCGGTCGGACACAATATCATGTGTTCGACCCATCTGGGCTGGTTGTGGGTAGCAATGTGGCTTCTTCGTCACTTACTACAAACAGCCAGCAGGTGCGCGGTAAAGAATCACACAAGTAGTTTCATGCTGTCGATAAAAACAATGCCCTAAGCTCACAGTTTCACCATCTATTCGTTTCTTCTGCCCAAAGCGCTCTAGCTTTGACCTTTCCACCTATCAATTTTCATGTCTATCATAATTGCTCTCTAATTAGATTTTCAATTTGCCGATATGCCACAAACTTAGATAAGAAAAAACTCTTATTAGTAGAACTATTAAATTAGATAAATTTGTTTCAAATTCAATACAAGATGACAATATGAAGATCAAAAAGATTAGTTTTTAACAATTAAGAAAAATAAATTAAAACGCCTACCATATAAAAACTTGTTTTGTTAAATTTAAAGACAACTACAAGGAACAACATTTTCGGCTCCAATGTTTGGATGAATTTTTCCGGAAAGACATCAATAAATGATTCAAAATGATGTTCCTCATTCTGAATAAGAAATATATTTGAAAATAAATTTTAGGCCGTCTAGTTTTCAAATTTCAAAATAAAATGTTTGAAACAACAATAAAAAACAAATAGAATTGAAATTTGAAGAAAAAATTAAATGAAAGCTTCGAACATAAGAATAAGTGCTCAGAAATAGAATACCTATGAACAAAAATATAAAACCAGATTTTAAAAAAATCAAACCGAATTCTGAAATAAATTTCAGGTCCAATAAATAAATCATAGTGCTTAATCATTTAAGCAAAATTGTTTTTATTGTAAATTTAAAAATATGATAATTTACATTACCTTTCTACATTTTCATATTAACTCATTGAAAAAATTCTGCGGTAATATCTTGAATATGAAAAAAATATATTAAATCACGATTTGAAATGTGAATTTTCGACTACAATAAAAATCAATATCCATTTTGAACTCAGGAGAATTGGTTTCAAACACGTACTTTATGATTGAATTTAATTTGATAAAATGAAGCAAATATTAAATTTTATTTCAAAAGAGCCAGTAATCAAAGTTAGACATTAAATAAAATCGAAATTCTTACAGTTTTAAAAATAAAATTCTTGAAAAGTTTTGTTTACGATGTTCACATAACAAATTTCAAAAATATTCAATTCATCATTGAAAGCTTCAACTGAAAAATTATAGGTTGAGAACTTAGAGTTTTTGAATTAGCAATAAGAAATTTATAAAAATCTAAATAATGTATTCCAATTTTGTTAAAAATATTAAACATTGCTTATTTGAAATAAGCTCAAACGAAAAATACTTCGTATAGTATTCGAACTTTTCTTAGACTAATTGACAAACCATGATGAATTAAAAAAAAAATGAAATAAATACAATACGTAAAATGTATATAAATGTTCATAATCGGGATGTTTAGTCTTAAAATTTCAGGTTTTGAACAATTTGCCACCATCAATTGAAACATTGGATACTAGAAAGGACAAAAGGTACAAATAAATAGTTTTTATCATAAACAAAGAAACAAAGAAAATGATGACCATTTTAAAACTATTTTTGTTCAAATGATTAGCTAACTTCAAAAAACAGCATTTTTGATTGAATTGAACAACTTTAGCGTCCAAAATTCCAATCTTTTGTCAAAACTGTCAATCCCCTCTAGTTTCGAAAGTGTGACGCTTATAAGTTTAACCCTTTATTTCATGATTTTTTATTTTTTCTTGAAAAAATTCTCAATAGTGCGCAATGGTGAGTACATGAAGGGAAAAATAATGAAAAAATATTATTTTCACATATTTCGAGTATTTAGCAAAAATATTAATTGTTGCAAATTTGCAACAACATGAAATGGTTATACCTTTTTGTTCCTCACACAATACAGCAAGAAATAAATGTTTAGTCTTAGTTTATCTTGCACTAACCATAGTTTTAGCTCAAAAACTTCGTAAACCTAGTCTCTAGACACCATTGGAGCTGAAAGTTTAGCTGGGCATAGTATCTGAGTATGTTGGTTATATACCATGGGTGCACGGATTCACCGTAGTTTCAGCCAAAGTATGTGCTTACATGCATTATTTAGGTTAATTAGCTCGACAAATCGCCAATGCAGCTTTCACTATATCCGGACCCCACGGCTTCGTTTGATCTGTTATGGATTAAATGTATTGCTTGAGTTGATGAAAGTTTATTTTGGAAGAAGAAGTCAATAAGTTAACTATGTGAATTCCGGCATCCGTGTTTATTTACCTGGCCTGGAAAACTGATTGAACATTCTTATATAAGAGAACTTCAAGGAAGCACATCTTACCTGTTGACCATTTATGTGATTCGAACTCAAAAGTTTTCTGCCGATACCCGTTATCGAACCCATTATGCCTAGCATACAAAAACCAGACTCGCGCCAGCGTATTCGCTAGCGGCTAGACCTCCCTGGCACAAAATTATTTTGGGAGCTGGGAGTTATACGATATTATTTATTGCGCTTAGTTGAAGGTGCTATATGGAAAGCTGGAACGTCTTTTCAATACATATTTTTTTTGAAAAAATAACCTTGTCAAAATCAATAGTTTGAAAATAACATTCAAGGTTTGGACTTGTATTCAGTTCTTTGTCAGTAATTTCATTTTTTGTAAAAGGTTTAATGGTAATCTTCGTGCTCATAGTTTTTTAGCGCAATACACAGCAATCTAAAAACAAGTTCATTCTCGGCTGACAACAATGTTTGAATTATAAAACCTTAAAAAAGCGATAAATAAGTGATTATTTTGCATGGTATACCTACTTAGTTTCACAGAATCAAGTAACTTGAAAATCAGGAAATACAAATTGTTGAAGAAACAATTTGCATTGTTTATTCAAACACCTACAATAAAAACCAAAAAATATTTTTATTATTCCTTAATAAAGAAAACCGTTGGATAAAATACATTAAAAATGTTTTTACCCGTATAACATTTATTGAATACGGTATGCGTTTGGAAGAGTAAACGAAATTATAAGTAGGACTAAAATGGAACTGCCATTTTCGTTTCACCATAATGATCAAATTCGTTCTGAAAACATTAAAACTGTTAACATAAATACTATAGAAACGATAAAAAGTATTTGAAGCACATTATGGGACTAATGTTTCAAACTAGGATATAACATTGCATAATGTTGAGAACATGCATCATTATTAAGAAGTGAGCAGAAAAAGATGTTTTTTATTATTTTCTCAAAATGTGAAAATATTTTCTTCCAAGAAATAAAATCTTTTCCGGGAATCATAAGATTATATTTAAAATCATCGCTGGTTTGAAAAATTTAAGATTTTAATTGTTAATATAAACACTGTAGCTTCTCTAAAGTTACAAATTTGTACTCAATGTGACGAATAGTTGATTATCTAGCCAAAAGAATTTGTTCTTGGTTTTCCCCAATATTTCAACAGTTGTCAGCCATTTTGTTCAGTTGAAAGCTTATTCATCTGCATTATTCAAATGGAATGTCTCGATAACATGATTTATATAAAAATATTTATTTAAAAATAATAATACATTCATCGGGAAACTTATACACTGTTTAAACGATGAAACATTCGAAAGCACGCTTTGTAGCCCATATACCTAACTAAAGGTGCTACCGTTGCATGATGTTGCAGATTTGCAACAATTAATATTAGGCCATTATATCAGACAAAAAATCAAAAAAATCTACAAATTGTATTCAATTGTGTTAATTGCATTACTGGAAATGCGAAAATATTTTTTCTAGTCTAAATTTTTTTTTCGCGGTGTGAATTGGACTAGATCAAAACTCTGATAAATATATTTGATCAAATTCATGTTGGTCTAGTTTGTATATGTATACTCAGAAAGTCTTTTTTTTCAATTCAACGTTATCTTGAAGTTAGAAATATTATTGCCATGAAGAAAAAAGTTGAATATTTGTTTGTTTGAATCAGATTTGAATAAAATCAATCATAGGTAACTTATGAACAAACAAACCTAAAAGAAAGACAAAAACTGGTTCTGAGTTTGTTAATTCTCATCCATTGAATCATACAATAATCTTTAACCTAGATTTTCTGATTTCAGAGGTAAAATTATCTGAAAACTCTAAGTTATAAAATTTTCAGCAATTTTAAAACATATCACAACAAGAAGTTCTGACAAAACTAAAAAAGTATTAAAAAAGATTCATCATTCAACAAATTTGTTGAAGACTGTAAAACGATTGGATTAAAAAAAATAAAAACTTCTTTCATATTCCCGTAATTTACAAAGTAGTGAAAAGTAAACAAAAAATTCTATAACTTTGTTCGCAGACGTCAAAATTATTAGCGATCTTGGGGAAAGTTGATCAATTATTTGAAATTTGATTTCAAAATGATTTCAAAACATTTGTATTGTTTAACAGTATTGTCGAAATAAGTATTTGATGGTTGAATTCAATAATCTGAACTTGTTAATTTTACTTGATAAAAAAAATCCATTCTAATGAGGAGTTAGGATTTTTTCAATTATCAAGATTTGAGTTTCCAACAATAGAACATTCGCTAGCATTGTGTCAAATGGGTCAATACATTCACAAACAGTAATGGATCACAACCCAAAGCCGTCCGAAGATAATAAAGCAAATGATTGTAACAATGGTGTAGCTCCAACTAAGATCGTCACAAACACAAACGATGAGGCGCTCATCTGTGGTCAGAATAGGAACATCAAGGAACTCACGACAGAGAATTTGAGTACCGAAATGAGCATTACATTGGGATCGAAACAGGAAGCGTTGGCAAGGAAGGAAAAAGGGAAAAAACGAGAGAGGAAGATAATGGTAGGCGATGCTGACGACACTTCAGAGAGTGATGCGGTCGGCCGGAAGCAGCAAGTAGTCCCAGTAATTGGAATGGATGTCCACTCTGCGCAAGCTCAGGCTACTCGTTCACGTAGACGAGAAGCAAGGAGCTCCTTTTGTGCATCAATTCAACGTCGATAATGTTAAAAGAATAATGATTTGTCTAATACAAAGTGAAGAAACCAGAGTTCTATGTATTCAAATTTCCTAGAATCAACTTGCTAGAACAGTTTACTTTCAGTGTAGTGAAGGTTATATTTTTGAGGAAAAAGTTAAAGAAATTTGTAACTAGATGAAATTTTTTTACTGATTGATAAACAGTATTTATATTGAATTAAAAAAAAAAAAAGAAAAAATACTTAAGGTTTGTAAAATTGCAGTTTGAAATTTATAATTATAAAATAAGTTCCAATTTGTGAACTTGTAAAGTGTCGTTAAAAGAAAGTTTTTTGGCCTAGAACTATATAACTCCAAATTCCACCGGAAGCGAACCAATTTTTGGACATGTTTACTAACACTACTTTTTAAATACATTTTGGGGTCAAGAAGCTTCTTCCTACAGCGGCAAATTCATTAACTGAAAATTTAACTTAAAAAAAAATCTTCATGGAAGTTGAAGAAGGGTTTAACACCTTAAATCCATCCCGTTCGCACGGCCTTGATGCTTTTACAAGGTGATATAATTTAATAATTCTTGCATTGACTTTTTGATATTATTTGAGATAATTTAACATCCTGCTTAGTATAGCCAATTTTGAAAAGAAAAAAAAATGAATCATAATTATGTCATCTTGATATAACTTTTTTTTTCCTTTCTGATCGGGATATATGAAAACATCTACAGGGTGGCAAAAATTATCGTTGATGACAAGAAATACTCATACTTCATTATAAAATCTTTTTTTTTTAATCTTTGCACACTTTGTTAGCCATGTATTGTTCTTTGATTTTTACCACAAAAGCAGAGCCTTTGCAAAATCACGATATTTTACACAAATTCACCTGGAAACCCCAGTTGGAATCTGGTTGGAACCTTTTCAGGAGTAGGCATCCCGAAGAATTTGACCTCTTAAATTCAGTTTTTACCTAAATTTTTTGTCCATCCATCTCGATCCATGAAACTGCTCATTATTGGTTGTTTGCTGGGTGTCTACTAGCCAGGCAATACTTTTTGCCTGCCGGAAATGGATTTACTGCATAGTTGAGAGGTCTGCATTCAATTATCCCCAATAACCATAGATTTTTTACCATAGTTGAGATCAAAGGTTCCACTCCGATGCTTGGTTTGAAATTCATGAGCATCCTAGTGAGGCTCCTTATACTTTTTAACCATTTGAACCAAAAAAAATCAGAAAAAAAACAGCAGTTCTTGGGTTTTCAAGTCGACAATGAAGAATCTCTGAGGCAATTGTGCAAAATTGTTATTACCAATGCTGATGCTTATGCTAATGTTTTGCATTTTCGAGCCCTAGTAACGTAGCTATCACCGAAATGAAGTGCTCGGATACTTAATGATCATAGCTTTAAGTACTTGGGCTAATAATTTTCCAGAGAAGAAACAAAAATGATGCTGATTTTTCAATACAAAATATCCTGTTTTACCATAGAAAGCTAAAAGTTCTAATTTACTTATGTAAACGTTACTAAAAATTCTGCAAAAAATCATGGATGAGTTTTGTACCCCTACTAGACCCCAAAGTTTGAAAAATTCAAAAATGACCCCAAATCGTTCAGTCTAATGGTCCATAAACACGTTCATTTTGCTTATTCGATGTTGCCTCCAGCCAGAGCTATCAATTTTTCGTTCGACAAAAGTTGTTATCTGCGTGCGTCTTCAGCAGAAACCGAGAAAATTACAACTCATGTACTAAGTTTGTAATTTTGCTACTTAAAGATATTATTTAAATAGTATCCGAGGAGAAATAAAATCTGATTTGAGTTTTTATGACATAAACAAAGAGTATCACTTTCACGCTACCACCCTGTACAAAAGGTTTTCAAATCAAAGTTTAGAACCACTTTTACGGTGCATCTCTCGTATCGGCCCAGCTGAACCGAACAACCGGTTCATACTTAGGCGGCCTTCAACCTCCATCGGATTTGCTGCCTCGAATAGTAAAGTCTGCTTCATTTAATATTGGAACACAAACAATTGCGTGTAGTTCAGTCATTTATTAACGAATTCATAATTTGTTTTTCATACAAATGTAGCATTTTCTTTACACTTTCATAAAAAAAAATTAAAAAAAATATTCATTGCTGTTTCGAAGAAATTCTCGTACTTTTCCCGTAATACGGCACATTAGGCGGCGCACACCCCTTTCGTCCACCGTTTTGGCGATTTGATTCCACCAGTTCTTCATTTGAGTCATGTTCCTAACAAGTTTTCCCTTTGCCTTAAGCCTCCGCTTCGTGATTGCCCAGTATTTCTCTATCGGCCGGAACTGGGGGCAGTTTGGGGGGTTGAGGTCCTTCGGTATTACGCTGACCCCGTTCGTTGCGTACCATTCCATAACCGTTTTGCTGTAATGGCAGCTTGAGAGGTCCGGCCAAAACATTACTGGACGGTCGTGGGCACGAATAAACGGCAGAATCCGTTTCTGTAGGCACTCTTTTTTGTAGACTTCTGATGTCATTGTCTTGTCAGTGAGAAAGACTTTGGTTTTCTATCCACAACTGCATATCCCCTGCCAAATCATGTACTTGTGGGCGAATTTATCCGCAAACACGAACTTAAATTTTGCAGGTACATCCCCCCGAGCCGTCGCCAAATAAAATTTTTGACCTGGGATTTGCCCAAAGTCCGCCTTCACGTAGGTCTCATCGTCCATCAGAATACATCCGTCGAACTTGGTCAGCACTTGGTCGTACAGCTTTCGAGCACGGATTCTGGCCACATTGTTCTGCTTCAGCGTCCGATTTGGCTGTTTGCTGGCTCGGAATGACCTTATTCCTTCCCGGAGACGAATTCGTCGCACCGCACTGTGAGCGGCCTGGAACTTATTGGCCAAATCGCGGTCTGAAAGATTGGGATTCCTCTTGACGGCCTTGATGACTTTCCCACGCAGTTTCCGGTCGACAGTTCCACTCCGACGCTTCGAATGCGGCTTCCGAGCCGTCGTCAATGTTTCCTTGTACTGCTTGATAACACGCCATACGGTATTTCTGGGCATTTTAAGCTGTTTAGCTAGCTTCGATGCCGACAACAATGGATTTTCAAGAAAACTGTGCACAATTTGATCTCTCCGTTCGGCTTCCATGGCGGTTGTTTACAAAATGCTATCGTTTGGTGTTATGACATAAATACATGGTGAAAGGTAATGAATTTCCCGACACGTGGGTGAAAAAAGTTTCCAAATCCGTCCACTAGGAGCGTCACAATGAGCAAAAGAATTTGTTCCAATATTAAATGAAGCAGACTTTAGTGCAGTGCAGCGATGGCAGTGGTTTGAAGTTTGCAACTCGGCCAACGAAGTTCTTCCCTTTCCACTCAGCGCTCAAACTGCTTCTCAAACCGGCTGCTTCCTAGTGCTCGCGGCCACTCTGAGTGGATAATATTATCTCCCCAGTCCAGTTGCCATCGAAACTGCTGCTGCTGCACATTAGGCCTCGCCGTAGAACCATCGAGATAACAAACGCGACCTGACCTGGTCTGGTCATCATGAGGGCCAAACCGCGGCGTTTCTAATCATCGTTCGTCCATTCGGCGTGAGCCTTCAACCTTTCCGCTTGCATAACATTGGCACTGGCTCTGGTTTGTTTTGGAGTTCAATGGGCCAAATCCAAGCTGACAGACCCAAGAGAGAGCGAGCGGGTCTTGTTTTGTTGACGACTGTGGATAGGTTTAATGAGCCCAATTAGCCACTTGACGATTTTGACAACTATCTATCGTCGTCGTCAGCGATTTGGACAAGTGTCATTAGAATTCATAATGAATGTATGTATATTTGAATGATAAGGAACAGTTGGTGACATTCAATACCGTTGGTATACAAATTGTTTAACATTTTCATAACCATTCTCGAAAAAGAATAAAAAAGTTACCTGCTAATTGTTATTGTGCAGTACTCAATTTTATTATGGTTGTGTAGTTAGCGTTTTATTTTTAGAATTCTTAATCATATTCTAAAGAGTGTCATTAGTCAAATAGGTTACTTTTCACAAATTGCACAGATATTAAAATATGTAAATTCTATTCATCCAATGACATAAGTCATCACCCATAAATTTGTTTACAACAAGTAAGACCACTCATTAGTATGTTGTCAATACTCTCACCGAAGGTGTAGAAATTTAAACAACTGTTATTATACTCTGTTGTCAAACAATGGAACAGGAAAATTTTAATGAATTCTACTTCTAAGTAGTATCTTGGATATAACAGCTGTAATGTCTAGACTAAAAATAGAAAACGTACTCAAAGTATTTGTTGATGAATCATTTGGAAGGAGGTTCTAGAATAATACATTAGCTTAAGAAAGAGCAATTTATTTTGAGACAGCTCTTTCTAGAAGATTCGCGGTAGCTTTTTTGAATTTATGAAAATTATTCAGAGTATTTAATGAAATTTTACGTCCATTTGAAAAAAATTGGAATAATGTCTCATATTTTTTGTGCAAAATCTTTTTATTAGATTTAGGAAGGATCCGGTAATTTTTGATAAATCCAGATGAGTTTAGAAAATGAATATTTAAAGTTCTGTCAATATGACAATGAGACAGTTAATCAAAAATGACAAAAATGACAAAAATGACAAAAATGACAAAAATGACAAAAATGACAAAAATGACAAAAATGACAAAAATGACAAAAATGACAAAAATGACAAAAATGACAAAAATGACAAAAATGACAAAAATGACAAAAATGACAAAAATGACAAAAATGACAAAAATGACAAAAATGACAAAAATGACAAAAATGACAAAAATGACAAAAATGACAAAAATGACAAAAATGACAAAAATGACAAAAATGACAAAAATGACAAAAATGACAAAAATGACAAAAATGACAAAAATGACAAAAATGACAAAAATGACAAAAATGACAAAAATGACAAAAATGACAAAAATGACAAAAATGACAAAAATGACAAAAATGACAAAAATGACAAAAATGACAAAAATGACAAAAATGACAAAAATGACAAAAATGACAAAAATGACAAAAATGACAAAAATGACAAAAATGACAAAAATGACAAAAATGACAAAAATGACAAAAATGACAAAAATGACAAAAATGACAAAAATGACAAAAATGACAAAAATGACAAAAATGACAAAAATGACAAAAATGACAAAAATGACAAAAATGACAAAAATGACAAAAATGACAAAAATGACAAAAATGACAAAAATGACAAAAATGACAAAAATGACAAAAGTGACAAAAATATCATAAATTACATAAATTACAAAAGTGACAAAAATAACATAAATTACAAAAGTGATAAAAATTTAAAAAAATAAAAAATTGATAAAAAATTAAACAATGACATTATTGACATAAATACAAGCTGTTAGAAAGGTCAAATACATTCTACTGTCAAGTGAATTACATCGCTCACATCATTAGAAAATATCCTTGGTGGCTGATAGTTTCCATTTTGTTTTGTTTTGTGATAGGATATGGAATATTTCTTATTCGGTTTCTATCAGACATATGAAATGCGGTTGCACTGAGAGATTATTGCCAGCGAAGAGAAAGCTTGTTAGTGCCGATCCAGCATAAAACCTTATGCCGATAATTCCACCTCCAAGGAAGGTCATTAATGGAGTAGAGTCTTATTTGTGGCTGCAAGAACAATTTCGACCATCATTGTGCTCATGTACCTTATAAAATTGATGTTTTATGAAATAATGAAGTAGATTTTTACTAAAATGCATTGACAAATGTGTTAGACCCATTTTAATTTTTATCTTCAGAATTCAATGTGACAAAGGTATTTAGCCGAGTAAAGAAAAATAGATAATTTTTTCAAAATTCAAAAGAAATCAAGTCAAAACAAATTATCTGTCTTGAACATAACAATGACTATCAAATCAAGCATCGACAATGAACATTTTTGGTGGCCTCGAAGGCATGTGAGCGTCGCAACGATAATTAATTAAGGTTTTCAGGCACTGTAGATAGAGTACACTCGCAGATCTTCATAACTGGTGTTTTCCAGTTCTTCATAGTTTCAGATATCAAAATTTGGTCAAATGAAAACGCGTGTAAATCGATGAAATCGTTTGTTTAAAAAATCAAATTAAATTTCTGTTTCAAGTTTAATTAGTATAAAATTCAGGAAAAATATTCAATAAGGCTTCCGCTTTTCCAAATCCGAATTGCCGGGCCTTACGCTTAACCCCTGCTATCAGATTTTGTACAGCCACCTTGTCCACCTTCTTCGCCGCAGAAAGCCAGTTTGCCTTGAACTGCTGCTAGTCCTTAGCAGTTGTTTTGGTCTTCTTCAGGTTCCTCTTGACAATAGCCCAGCATTTCTCAATTGGGTGGAGCTCTGACGTGTTGGGAGGGTTCTTTTCCTTGGGAACCACCTGCACGTTGTTGGTGGCGTACTACTCCATGGCCTTTTAACCGTAATGGCAAGATGCCAAATCTGGCCAAAACAGTACGGAACAACCGTGTTTCTTCAAGAAAGGCAGCAGACGTTTATTTAAACACTCTTTCACGTAAATTTCTTGGTTGACAGTTCCGGAAGCTATGCTGCCTTAGGTACAGTTGGCTTGCCAAACCAGATATTTCCTCGTGAACTTTGACAGTTTCATGTGCTTGAAAATATCTGCTGCCTTTTCCCTTCCTTTTGCCGTATAAAACTCCTGTCCCGGAAGCTGCTTGTAGTCGGCTTTGACGTAGGTTTCGTCGTCCATTACCAAGCAGTCAAACTTCGTCAGCATCGTCGTGTGCAGCCTCCGGGATCGCGCTTTGGCCGTCGTATTTTGTTTATCATCGCGATTTTGAGTCACTACCTTCTTGTAAGTCGATAGTCCGGCTCGTTTTTTGGCTCGATGCATGGTTGTAGACGATACACCCAGCTTATTTGCGGCATTTAGGAGAGAGAGGTTAGGGTTTCGCTTGAAACTACCGGCAACTCTCTTTGTCGTCTCAGCGGCTTCCGGTTTTCGATTTCCCCCAATCCAGACTCCCTGGCTGTCGTCAAACGTTCCCCGAACACTCTTATTACATATGTAACGGTTGATTTGGCAACTTTTAGCGATTTTTCCATCTTTGCGTGCGAGTAGCTTGGATTTTCGCGATGCGCGAGCAAAATTTTGATACGCTGCTCTTCTTCCTTGGACGGCATTTTGACAACTTAAGAGTCAATTCCAAAATCAAAATAGGAGCAACATTCTACACACACACACCTTCAAAATGAGGGGTGTTCAGGTTTTTAAAATGTAAAATTGAAAGAAATACGTCAAGTTGATATTGACCAAATTTTGACCATATCACCCTTTACTCAGCAGTATTGAAGAAAGGCGAAGACCATAAAAAAACCGTTATTCAAACTCAAATGTTTTGGACGTCAACTTGAATAAATTCCGGAATGAAAATCTATAGGATATATATATATATATATATATATATA
>NC_073692.1:397078244-397153244 GCF_029784155.1 Uranotaenia lowii
ACTTTTCATCTTTATATTTTATTTCTATTTGAAATCAATCTGAAACTTTAAACCCTTCGATTGGAAATTTATAAACGTTTCATTCATTTTTGTAATATAAAACCATGTTTTTTTTAAATGATCATGATTTTTTAATAAATCTTTGAAAAGTTAGAAAAATTTACAACTTTAAAGCTAAGTTTGAATGCACAATGCTAACTTAATTAATATTTGCAATGTGCTTCAAATATTTACAACAATACATGGAGTTCCTTATTTTTGATTTTTTTCATTGATTATTCACGAAATAATCCATTTTTCAACATGTATTTTGTCAGTTTAATTAAGCACGATTTATTAAGTTAATATTCAGAACTTCAAAAATTACCTTTTTGGTCTGTTATTTTGATAACTGGAAGAATTTTCTTTTGGGAAAAGTATTTATCTCTAATTTTGATCTTGGAATAATATTAAATACCTTTTTTTTTTTTATCAAATTAAATTCAATCATCAATTTTTGAATAAATCCTTCTAAGATCAGTTTACGCTCGGACGTTGGTACGAACGAACGCAATTTATCTTCGCTCCGAACCTAGTCAGTTGTCAATCCACAGTTTGTGGAATTTTTTCTTCTTCACGGAATTTACTGCGTTATTCCATCATGGACAAAACCCGAAAACATACGTTCAAAATTGCTTTCGGTCCAACCGCTAAGGCTCCAGCTTATCTTGATGTATTACGGTTTGTCGGTAACAAGTTAAAGATATCGGCAGCACAAGTGCACTCGATATATAAGGACGAGAATGAAAGATGTTTCTATCTGAAATTTCTGGACGAAACGGCCTTCAACATGTTTTCCAGCAGCCTTCAGGAACAATACGATTTTGGATATGAAGATGGAACGATTACCCCGGTGAAATTGGAAATTGCGAGCAGTCTATTTCGTTACGTACGAATTTTCAACTTGCCCCCAGAAATAGAGGAAAAGGAAATCGCTTCGGCTTTGGGCCATTTCGGAACGGTAAGGCAACATGTGCGCGAAAAGTTTCCGGCAGAATATGGATTTCAAGTCTACAGTGGCATCAGAGGGGTCCATATGGAAATAACCAAGGAGATACCCGCTAACTTATTCATTGGACACTTTAAGGCGCGACTGTACTACGAGGGCCTTAAGAACAGGTGCTTTTTCTGCAAAGGTGAGGGCCATTTGAAAGCAGATTGTCCTAAGCTCATCAAGTTGAAAACAGTTCAAAATGGGGCATACAGCCAGGTAGTTGCCAATGGTATTCTTGGAGCATCCTCGAGTTCAACCATACTGAAGCCGAACATGACATCACTTCCACTCCCGAATATTAAACGAACCGAAAAAGAAATCACCAACTCAACTGCCGAACCTGACAAGCACGAGGTGCCGCAACCGTTGGAAAAAAACGATCGTAGCTCGCACGTGACCAGTCCCAATCCTGATAGCGCATCGTTGGATGGTGTTGCTGTCGACGATGATGATATGGAAGTTGAACAACAGACGCTGAAACGCTCATCGGATACGACCTCCAGCACCGACTCGGATAGTTCGCCGAAAGACAAACGTAAAGGCAAAAAGGAGATGAAGACAGCGCCGAGTCCGATCGATGGTATCAGCACGCGTAGCACGACCGCTGGTAAGAAGTGAGATGACGACCACCAAGCCTGTAGGACCAAGTTGCTTTTCAAACGTAAGTTTAGAAGATTTTCAAATGATGGTTTTCGTACTCGGTTTTTCGTTATTATTGCCATAATATTTTTCCCAATTTTTGTTTAAGCTCCTCCACAAATTCAGAAATGCATTTTACTCAATCGATCGCGACTATTAACCTCAATGCTATCAGCTCAATGGCAAAAAAACTACTATTGAGAGATTTTGTTAGAGATTTTGATGTTGATGTTGTGTGTTTACAAGAAGTTTCCTTTGAGAATTTCAATTTTTTGAATTCCCATCAAGCATTAGTAAATATCAGTGAAGACGGTAAAGGAACTGCAATTCTAATACGGAAAAACATTCAATTTTCAAATGTTATTCTCAACACAAATGGAAGAATTATTTCTACTTGCATTGGAAGCACTAACCTGATAAATGTTTACGCCCATTCTGGGAGCGGGTTTAAAAAAGAAAGAGATCACCTTTTTACACAGGAAATTTTAGTGCACTTGTCAAATAATAAAGAAAATGTAATTCTGGGGGATTTCAATTGTATTTTGTTACCGGAAGACACAAATGGTTTAGTTAAAAACGTATTCATTGGATTAAAAAAACTTGTTTCGTCATTAAAATTGATAGATGTTGAAAAGAAAATTAAACAGAATAATACTATATTCACGTTCGTCAGGGGAGATTCGAGTTCTAGACTGGATAGAATATACGCATCATCAGAGTTTATTTCATTTATCAAAGAAATCCGCACAGTTCCTTTGAATTTTTCTGACCATCACGGTGTCATAATGAAATGTAATGTCGAGAATTCTAATAGTTTTGCTTTCATAGGTAAAGGATATTGGAAACTAAATTTAAATGTGTTTAAAAATGAAGATATATTCGATAAATTTAAAGTAATGTATTTAGAATTGAAATCCAGAAGATCTTATGAAGATATCAATTATTGGTGGAATACCCATGCAAAAACAAGCATTAAAAAAATTTTCAAAAAAGAAAACTTCCTGAGAAACCAACAATTTTATCGAGAAAAAAATTTCTATGATAATTGTCTTTTTGAATTATTTAAAAAACAAACTTTAGGTTTAAACGTTCAGTCAGATATGAAAATTGTCAAATCAAAAATTCTAGACTTCCAAGTAAGAAATATGAACGCTCTTAACTACAAATTAAAAGCACATACGTTATATGATGAAGAAAAATGAAGTATTTTTCAAATTGCTAATAGACTAAACAGAACCGCAAATTCAAATACTTTGAAACTTAGGATCGAAAATCAGATAACTAATGATACGAATAATTTAAGATCAACAATTTATGAATATTTCAGCAACATTTTCAAAAAACTCCCAGACATTCGAAATGACTATGAAAATATTTTAAATACAATAAATAATAGAATGAACGATATTGATCAGCAAATATTAACTAGACCCATAACTTGTGATGAGTTAAAAACAGTTATTGAAACAGCATCTAAAAAAAGTAGTCCAGGCCCTGATGGTTTATGTTACAATTTCTATAGCGTTTTCTTTGAGTTATTAAAAAATGACTTAGTAGCTCTATTCAATCTATATTTGCAAGGTAACACTAATCCAGATAAATCATTTTATGAAGGTATCAGTACACTCGTCCCTAAAAAAGGAGATATTTATGATCTTGCAAATCGTAGACCTATTAGTATGCTCAACGCAGATAGCAAACTTTTCACTTAAATTCTTTGGAATAGAGTTAGACCTTTAATGATAAAACTAATAGACAAAGGGCAATCTGCAGCTGTTGATAACAGATCGTGTGTTGATAACTTGAAAGATTTAAGAAATATCTTAATTCAATCAAACTCGTCAAAGCGATTTAAAGCCGTATTGTTAAGCCTTGACTTAGAGAAAGCATTTGATCGTGTAGATCATGACTTTCTTTGGGCAGTTTTAGACAAATTCAATTTTCCGGTTTCTTTTATTAATTGTTTGAAACGTCTATATAAAAATGCTTATTCTAAAGTTCTTTTCAACGGGTTTTTTACTCCTTTAATATCAATTCAGAGCTCAGTGCGGCAAGGATGCCCACTGAGTATGGCTTTGTTTTCATTGTATATTGAACCATTAATTAGGAAACTGAGTGAGAATATACCTGGATGTCTCATAGGAAATAAATTTATTAATGTTATATCCTATGCAGACGATATAAATATTTTAATAAAGAACAATAATGAGTTCGATACAGCTCTAGAGATAGTCAGCTATTTTAGTATTTACTCTAAAATAAAACTGAACTTATCAAAATCATATTTTTTAAGATTTAACTCATGTATGACTGGGCCCCATATAATTCAAGAAAAAGAATCAATAAAAATCTTAGGCGTGGAAATATTTCAAAATGTCAAACTTTTATTGGAGAGAAACTATCATTCTTACGTTAATAAATTGAAGTATATAACATCTCTACATTGTTCACGTAACATAACCCTTTTTGAAAAAGTTAATCTATTAAATGTATTTATATTGTCAAAATTATGGTACATATGTCAGGTTTTTCCCCCAGAGAATAAATATCTGGCTCAGATCAAAATGATGTGCGGACGTTTTTTATGGTCGTCAACAATTTTCAAAGTGCCAAGAAACGAGTTGTATTTGCCTGTGTACAAAGGTGGTTTAGCTTTAATCGATGTTGAATCTAAATCCAAGGCATTGTTTGTGAAAAATATTTTATATCAAAAAGAAAATAATACATTTACAGTAGATGAATTTATGCTTAATCAAAAATACAACATGAAATTATCCAAAAACATGAAAAGTTGGATTTGCGTAGCTAATAATTTGAAAAACGATGATCACTTGAATTTCTCCAAGAAATTATACGATTATTTTATTGACAATTTGAAGATTGAATGCAAAGTCCAAAAAGATCTACCGTCGATGTGCTGGGAAAACATGTTAGCTAATTTGGATAGTAATTTTCTCAGCTTTAAAAATAAAGATGTACTGTTCAGGGTGTATAAAGATATTATACCAAACAAAGTAAAGCTTTTACGTAATAATATAAACGGTAATGATTCTTCAAACTGCGAGAACTGCGGAACTTTACAAACAACAAGTCATATAATAAAATCCTGTACAAATTCTATCTTAATTTGGAAGTGGTTAAAAATTACGTTAAATCAAAATCTCAAGATAAATGTATTCGAGCCGGATGAGTTGTTATCATTGAATATTTCAGTTAAAAATTATAGATATAAAGCAGGACTTCGGTTATTAGCTGAAGTTATAACTAGGGTGGTCTAACCAGTTTTACCGAAACCGGTAAAACCGGTAAAACCGTTCATTTTCTCAATACCGAAATACCGACTTTTGGGACGGTAAAAAACCGGTTTTTCCGGTAAATTTTCCATCATTATATTGTGTTGTGGCCATGAAAAGCCATTGGTGGACTGTGGGTGCGGCGCTTGGCAAAACTACCACTGCTTGCCCTTTCCCCTTCTGGGATTGGGCTTTGACAACCCCTGGTGGTTGCCAAACAGTGGAGGCAGGTCCGTAGACTGTCTGCCTGGAGGCCAAGGCCGGGTCGATGTGAGCGCTTGGGAAACTACCACTGATGGTCCGCTCCCCTCGTGGGATTGAACCTTAAGAGACAACCACGCATGGTTGTCCCATCAGTGGAGGCAAGTCCTCTTGACGCTGCCTGGCGGCCAAGGCTCGGGGGGATCTCGATCGCCTGGTTGACCGAGATCCAAACTCTTTCTGGATGGGGCTCTGAAAAGAGCTGATTGTGGCAGCTGGACCCGGGAGCAAGGCGACGGAACGAAGTAGCGAAGAAGAACAAGACACTCTTTCTTGATTACTTTCTATATATTTTTCTCTATCTTATAACTACTATTTACACTTTTATATACACTTTTATCCTTCTTGACGGTTTGATTACGACTGACTCACGGCGCATCAAAGAATGCGCCCTTAAATAGGCTGACGAGCAAGCACACAAGCACGTGCTCGCGCCAGATGGAACCGCCTAGAACATTCCAGGCGCAAACATCTCGCTTTCAGTGAGAGCAACCGTTTCGCTCTCTCGATGCGTTGCTCTTGCGTCTATTCTCATTTCTCAGTCCGCTTGTCGGACTGAACATATTGCATTGTTCTAAAATTGACAAAGCTTAATGTTTTTTTACCAAATATTTATGAGTACAAATACCCAAATTTTGTTCAATCAGCTTCAAAATCCAAGCTGAATAAACCTCTCTGCAAGGTTTATGTGAGATTTGATTATTGCTAGAACTTGTCGATATAACTTTTTGAATTAAAGCTTTTTTTTTTTGAACCGTTACACATTTCAGTTCAGCTATCGAACTAGCGCTCCACAACATTTAAATACTGTACAAGTGTACAATGACTGAAAAAAAGATACAGATTCAAGAAATTAAAGATTGCTTCACAATTATCACTGAATTTTTCATTGATAAGCTAGAATTTTGCAATTTGCAAAAATGTTTCATCTTTAAACAGGCCAAGTTTTTAAAAATCGTTCTTGGCGGTGCCGGGCTTTCACAAACTTGAATTAAAAAAAAAATATATTAAAAACTGAATAGAAACTTCCTAGTTTATTTCAAAACATAAAATGTTTCAACAGATTCAGTATTTAAACATATGTTAGACTGTTTGTATGATTTTTTTTTATCAATATTTTGAATGGAATTAATGGAACTCTGTTGTTTTCATTTTTAACACCGTTGAAGCATTTTCTTTTTTCAGCCAAAGCAGTAACAAAGTTGTTATAATTATTATAGCAACAAAAAGCGTATGGATCAGATCCAAACAACTATATTTTTTGCTGAATTTTGACTTTTGTTTTTAAATGATTTTCATTTCTATTTGTTCGTTTTATTTTTGGGAAGGCAAACTTAATGCGATCATGACCTGAGTAGCGGGAAAAACATCCGTATCTTAGATAACAATAATCTGTAATTCTGTTAGTCAACCAAAAACTTTATGACAGTGTTTTGAGTTTTGTTTATTAATCAGTTAAGTCATTGTTCAACCGAAAAATGATTTTTTTTCATTTTCATGAAAGACTATATAAACTTTTACTAAATCTGTAAAATCTGTTCTTAAATATAAATACTGTTTTACAGAGTATAGGACAAAAAATCATTGGAAGTAATATGAAACTTCTAAAATTTCCGCAACCTCACAGCGAAATAATAATAATAAAATCAAGATGATAAATATTATGATTATCATGAGGATGATGATAGATTTATGACAAAGGGTTAATTTAAAGGCACAATACCATCTTTTTCCATAGGAAATGTTGCTAAATCTATTGCGTTATAAATTCTAAGCATTTTATGCCATTACTACATACTGCAATTAGACGAAACCTTTTCATGAATTCGATATACTTTGAAAAATACCGATTTTACCGGTTTTATCGGTTTTATAAATTACAAATACCGAAATACCGGATTTGAAAAAAACCGGTAATTCCGACCACCCTAGTTATAACGTTCAATATAGAAACTAAAGGAACTGGAGATTTGGAAAAGCTTAAACAAAATATAAGAAACGCGCGATTTAATTCCAAGCACCTGTTTGAAAAGCATTTCAGAAATCATTTGAATTTTTTCTAAGCTGTTTGTAATTTAACTATAACTAACCATAAGCAAAAATAACAAAAGTGAACATATTATTGTAATTTGAAAAATAAAGGTAATTTGAAAAAAAAAAAAAAAAGATCAAAATAGATATTTTTTAATAAAAAAATCACATTTCAAGTCATGATCAAATTTTTATTTCAAATTCAAAATACGATAGAGGAATTTTTCAAGCAAGTTTTCAATTGAAAATGAAGAAAATAAATGTAAATATAGATGAATAATTAATAACAATTATTATTATTTTTATAACAATTTTTAATCGTGATTAATTTTTAACCTTATCTGACGTTTATTTAAGAATTCAGATTTTTTTGAAATCTGTGTTTTGGGAATACATATTAGAAATTTGAAAACTAGTCTGTTGAAATTTATTTTGAAGCAAATTTCTAGTTCAGAGTGCAGTACATCATTTTGAAAACATTATCAATGATTTACCGAAAATAGTGTTATTTGAAACTCTCATTATGATTTGTTTTTAAAAATTTAGATTTATTTTATCGGTAAAATTTATTATTTGAGTAAGAAAATGGTGTTAGAAATAAAATTCCATATTTATTGTTTATTTTTGGTATTGAAAGCTCCACCCCTCCCCCCCCCCCCCCCCCCCATGGACAGCCTTTTCGCACGGGCCTGGTTCTAACAATTTCTAAAGTTGTTCCGTTAACAATCTTATACAGGCAAAAAACAAGCACATGTGATGCCAAGTCATGCCAAACACCGACAACTAAAATCATTTAATATTCATTTGGACATTTGCAAATTACCCTTCGAAATTCTATCTTTTGTGAGATTCTAATTAAATCAAAGAAATACATTTTATCTGTAAAAAAAATTCAATAATCATCAGTATAACTTTGACGAAATTAGCTAACAAATATGGTTAATTGCGGATTTTGCTGTGACAATGACAACCTTGTTATAAAATCTCAATAAAATGATTTAAACAAAGTTTCAAATATAAACAGTATTTTCACAAATAGTAGGGAAAACCAGGGGTTCAAGGAAAAATTGAAACTGAAAAAAACTTCATAATGATTAATCAAAGAAAATGGAAAATCCAATTTTAATATGGGATTCAATGTCCAACGCTCAAAGATAGCTATTTCGCCAATTGAATTGGAATTGGATTGGATGATTACGTCGAGATCCGGATTTTGAAGCTCAATGTGTAAATTTTAGTGCAGTTTGTCACATTACAACTCTTTTTTCTCAATTTGAATCACTTTAATGTCTTTTACAAAGTTGTAGCCAGGGAAATTCCTCATTAGATCATGTTATTGACATTTGAAGTTGGATTAACGTTGAAAATAAGACATATGTTTAACAGTAATTAGTATGATTAAAAAAGTCAAAAAATCTTTAAACAATAAATTGTTCTAGACTCCCCGATGGATTATTACAAATTTTAAAATGAACGGAGAAGAACCCAGCTTTCGAATGGTGCAAAAATAAGCGATGCGAATTTTCAAAAAATAAAGTTTTCCCCCAGAGACACCGTAGATGAATGGATGAATCACAATTCAAAAATATGGAAAAAAAAAACTTTATAATTGAAATCTTTGAATTCAAAGATTTACATTACGCTCATCAAAAATCATAATAAAATATTACGACTTCGGTGTTTTTTTGATCCAAAAATTGTTCTCCAAAATTTCAAAATTAATATATTCAACCGGTTATATTTAAGAAATGAAAACAACAATAAATTCCATAATTTGGGTGATTGTTTCATTTGCTTAATAGAGTTTTCAGAGCAAAGAAGGGATATTTAAGTTATTTGGAACCGAGAAACCAGCCAAAGGCTAAAAGTTTCTGAAAATTAAGGAACAAAAATTTGGACGCTGTTTTTACGTTGATAGAAAGTGCATTGCGATAAATATTAAACTTAATCTTCAGAGCTCAAAACAATTATTGACAAATAGCAATCGTAAGATACATAGCAATTGTGGCACAAGGCGAAAATTTCACATTTTCTGAGATGTAAAGAATTCAAGACCTGATTTTGGGAGTGCTGATTAGAATTAGGCCGGAACATATTTCAATTTTTTCTTTTGTTACTTGGAGTTGGAACATCGCGAGGAAGTCTGTTGAGGGGGACAATAAAAAATAATGCGAAAAACAAATAAATTGGAATAAGTTGCACGAAAGCTTGTGTGCAACCAAATTGCATACTATGTTATTGCATAAAACCTATAAATCAATTTTTTTTTTATTGAACAATTCAATAATATCATGGTTACAAAATGTGAATTAACTTCCATCTTCCAAAATTTGGTTCTTGGTCTTGTAATCATTCGGATATTATAATTTTTATTTGAAACTGTCGCTTTAAAAATAGGCATAAGTTCTTTTTTTTAACCTAAAGAAAATAACACTATTTAGTTTACAAAACTAAAAAAAAAAATCGTGAACTTTATTAACCAACCTATATTTTCGATGTGAAATCGAGCGCTGAATCTTAAAAAAAATTCAAAAAAAAAATCTGTTGAACAGTTTTTGAGTTATGCTTTTAACATGATATTTTGGAAAAATAAAAAAAGTACTTGAACTTATATTGAAATATCTCGGACAGCGTAACATTAATATGATATCTTTTTCTTTGCATATTGAATGTGAATAAATTTGCTTTTGATCACCTGAGCTTAATTTTTGCGTATGATCAAGAACATTGGAGACTTTATTATAGAAAACATTATAAAAAAACGCATTCTTAAAGAGAAAAGTTGGTTTCAGCGAAAGTTGAATAATTTTACTAACCGCAGTGAACAAAAATGCAAAATTGGTGTTATGGTAAAGTTACCATAACTTGATTAGTTTTCAACCGATTTTGATAAACAACGACTTGAATCTTAATTTTGAATTGAAACTTAAAGTCAAAAAAATAAGTCAGATTTTTGAATGTTATTATCAAGTCTAAAAATTATGCCCAAACAAAGTTTCCAATAAAAATATTTTATTTATAATTTTTTTTCTATCATAAAGTCATTAATATCAAGAATACGCTTGATCATACGCAGAAAATTAAATTCTGGTGATTGATAGCAAATTTATTCACCTTCAACAGCAAAAAAGATTTCACATTGATGTTAGTCTAAGTTCAAGTACATTTTTATTTTTTCAAAATTTCGTGTTTTAGGCATAACTCAAAAACAGTTCCACAGAGATATTTTTGAATCTGATTTTCAAATTCAGCACCCGATTTTACATTAAAACTGATCTTCAAGTTATTTAGTTAAAAAATGTTGTAAACTAGTGTTATTAATCCTCGTGTTTTTGTTTAAATGGTACGGGATTTTTGACACAATTAGAGGAAATAAGGGCATAATGGCCAACTTAAGGAAAACGCTTATTTAACTGTAGAAAATAGCTATAATATGGAGGTTACATTATTGTTCGTGTTCAGACACTTGAAAAACCTATTTCCTAACGGGCTGAAACTTGAAAAACTAGATGAAAACGTTAAAAAATGCATTTTAAAAAAGTTTGCCAAAAGCTGAAAAACAGCCACTGTAGGGGCATAATGCGGACCCCCCTTGGGGCAGTGTAAGCACCATTAATCAGGGCACGATGAGCGTTTTCTGCCGGGGAATCTAGTAGCAAATTCAACTCGATGAAGTCAGGTGAGTCGTAGATTCATCAAACAAAGCAATAACGAAATAGTCTAGATCTGTTTGTAGAAAACAAATTATTCACACACGCTCATTCATTATGTTTCTGGTGCTTTGTTTGGCGGATGATGCTACTAGCCGTATATTGTAACAATAAAAAAAAACCGATCATGAATTGTGAATGGAAAAAAATCACCTCGAACAGAAATCGAACTCTAGTCTTTTGATTACCTTTCCGACACCTTACCAATAGGCTAAATCGTCGGATGTAAACTAGTCAAGTTGTGGCTCTATAAATCAATTTTAATTCGCTGCTAGATTCAACGGCAGAAAATGCTCATCGTGCCCCAATCAATGGTGCTCTATATGCCCTGAGTCAACGAATTAAGGTAAAAACGTGTTTTAAAATTGATAAAAGTGAAAAATCAAAAATTCTAAAATAATAAAAATTGAGAAACAATGTATACATCATGTTGCAGTGCGTACATTATAGATCAAGGTGATTTTAAAATCATAATAGCTTATTTCGTGATGCTCAAAAATTATAATATTTTCGTTTCTTGAGAACCGAGCTGATTTTTTTTAAATGATTAGGAGATTCCTGTTTTTGTGAAAAATTAATGCTATAGGAAGTACGAAACCAATCCTCGTTAAAATTTATTTTAAAAAATACGTAATTTTGTTGAAAAGACGTAGTGCTTATTATGCCCTAGGTGCTCGTTATGCCCTTATCTCCCCTACAAAAAAAAATAGAGCACAAGGAATCTGAGATAATTTTATATAATAAGTCAAAACCTTCTACTGTCTTAAGAAAAGTTGAATAATAGATTAAAAACTTAACTATCAAAAACTTCATCGATGTGCAAAAATTCTTGAAATTCGAGTTTTCAGATTCAAAGATTCAGACATTTAGTCTAATTGATTATTTTTTTTAGGGCAAAATATCTCTGAAACTAGAATGTTTATCAAAAATCTGAATCTTTATTGAATGAAAGGTAAAAAATAAACTAATAATCAGTTTTTTAACGAAGTTTTGCTAGTTCATCAGGTATCAAAGATTTTTTAAATTCAAAGCATACCTAACCAAAACTAGAGTTGACAAAATCTGACAAAAAATAGTATTCAAAGCGCCGAAATCTATAAATTCACAACTCATAACGAAGGCGTAAAATTGCCGTTTCTTAATGTTATCAAAATCTATCTTAAATGCTTTCTATTTCCGACTAAAACCAACAGAACGTATATAAATAAAGTCATTTTGGTTTAGTTTCAATTGTATAAGCAGCTTCTGAAATTACAAATTGTAAGATTTTGTTTTTTTATCTCTTCTGAACAACATGTTCTTAATTGAACCATAACTAAGGTTGCCAGAATTTTTTCCACTCCCATCCGGGCCTAGCAATTCCGGGCATTTTTTCAAAAAAACCTGGCTAAATCCGAGCATGGATTTCAATTTTTCAAATCCTAAAACCGGGCAAAACCGGGCAAAATTTAGGTGTTACTATATATAAAAGCAAAGAAAAAATACAAAAATAAAAATTAAATTAATATTTTATTAATATAATGGCAGACTTCCAAAAACTTTTTGGAACACTTGAATATTTAAAAGTTTATAAAAGTTGAAAATTTCCATACCGTTAATCGATTTTGCTGAAACTTACTCAAAAACTGATTTTTTTTTTTGGTTTCTTTGTGAAAACTGTGAAAAAGTCCGGGCAATATCCGGACTTTTTTCACGATATCCGAGCAACCGGGCCGGACCGGACTTTCTCGAAATTTTGCATCAAATATCCGGGCAAACCCGAATAAAACCGGGCAATCTGGCGAGCTTAACCATAACTAAATAAGAGATTTTAGTAAATGTTTTATTCTTAAAATTCCAGTTATAAAATATTGCAAAACTATCTTTAAATTAATATTTTTTTAAATATAAATTTTTGGATTCGCAGTTAGTGAAAGTATTAACTAATGCTGAATAATGTTTATATAGAAAATGACTTCAAAGTGTCAACTTTAATTTTTAAAAATTTTCCAAAAAAAGTTTGGGGAGAGAAATGTCTATAAATTAGTCTCTATACTACCACCCCCCTCCCCTCCATCCATATTCCACTGAACTTTTGGTTTTATTGAATATCGTTTTGCATTTCTTATATTTGACTTAATAAAATTTGAAAAAATATCCCCTCCCCCCCGAGAAAGACCTTGGACCCCGCCTTGATCATTGAGATTAGCAAAACTTTCTTATCTGTAAGCTCACACAAAATTCAGCCTTAAAAATTGATTCCTTAATAACAAAAAATTAAGGGACTTATGAGTGTTTTTATGTAAAACAAAGTTGAAAAACTTTTTTTTCACAAGTCTTTTATGTTTTCAAAACTGTATAAAGTGATGGCAAATTTTTTGCTTCTTTCTTTAAATTCGTAGAACATTTGTTCACTGTTTTGCAGAAATTGATTTTTTTCAACACCTGTCTTAACTAAGACCCGTGCTGAAAAATCATCCTGTTGATGCATAAATCACTTTTTATTCTGTGATTGAGCACGAAGAACTAAGCAGTTTGACTGATTATTTTCACTTTCGGATAAACCACTGTTAACCACAAATGGTATTGTTTATCTTTCTCATATGTAACTTAAGTAATCAAACTGATGCATTAAACGAGTTCAATCAACGATTTCTGTTTGCCCCCTTGTCATCTTGCTCGTGCAGTTATTTACTCATTTGACGTCCTTGATTCCTGAAGCCTGTCAAAAGTATAAATTGATCCGATTGTGATCGCATAATGTGAAGAAGACTTCCTGGGCATCAAAACGCGCGATAACTACCACCCACATCAATCATCACCGATATCTCAGCCCAGGTTCAACACTCAACACTTGTCGCTGGATACCCCCAAAGAAGGGGATTGTAAGAAGTACTTTCCACACACAAAGTTCACGGTTGTTGGTTAGAAGGTAGGAAAGCTGTTATCGCAGACGCAGCTCAAAATTTATGACTCGTTGTGGAATAAAAATGATTAAACGTTAACCATTTCCATGTATCAGTATGTCATTTCCATACATATGTACCTAGGTCTAATGACAGAGATGTTTAAGAATTGTATATTCGTATGAATAAATTTTTACATTGGATATTAAAAAACTAAACGGATTTACATCTAAATCAGCTCATGCTCGATATCAGCAATTGTCTTACCAGAAGATGGCAAAATGAAAAAGAGGCCGACGGGTCTGAGTTTTCGTAACATTTGCAATAAATCATCCATTTTACCTCCCTTATATATTTAAGCTCGAAGCTCATCAATCTTTTCGGGGCTGTTTGCTTCCAAGAGGCCCAGGTTGTTGGTTTATGCGCTTTTTAGTCATGCAGAAAGCCAACTCAAGAAACACAAACTCTCAACTTTCGACAGCAGTCAGAGCCGTGTGGGTCGTCTCGTCGCCGTCTTTTGCTGTTTCAACTTTGCATGCATCAAGCTTTTTTTTCCTATCCGCGGATGCTAATGATCGTATGATTATAAACGCGTTGTAATACTTACCCAGAGCACCAATACGGCTTTTTCTGTTTCTTCGTCTCTCTTTCTACTTTATCACAATTTCCTCTTTATAGTTCGTTCAAACCCAATGCGTCGCTTGAGCCGAAGCCTATGGTCATTAAATTAAGTGCCTATTCAAAAGATCCACTTTTCTACCTCACGAAGCTTTCAGTAACAGAGAATAGTGTTCAACAATTGATAGAACTTCATTCGATTCTATAAATTAACCAATCACAGGAAAACATTCAAATAATTTTACACAACTGTTCATGATTCGATTGGAACCGGACATCAGCTGGCGCGAGTCAAATCTCCACAATTTACCAATCTTGCCACTCATTAACAAATTTTGCCATTAATGAATTGTTGATAATAACTGCAGATAAACGATAAATTGGTGATACGAAAATTGACGAAGAGTGTCTAGAGTATTTAATAGGGTGGGTGGTCCTAATTTGGCATGTGTGCCTAATGTTAACATATCGTTTGATTTTGACTGTTTGTGACGTAATTTTTCACTTATCACAATTACAAAAAATGATAATGTAACGGATCATGTGAACTTTCATTTTACCAACAAATTAGTTTTCTAACTAACAGCATTTTTCGTAAAATCCAGATTGTTTCAAAGTATGTCTAAATTGAATGCAATTGTTAACATATTTTTTTAAAAACACCTTTTAAGAAATTGAAGAAAAAAGCTAAATTTGTTATCCGATTTTGTTTTTAAATTTTTCGTCGAAAAGTTCTTTATCATGATTCTAGTAACTAGTTTGTTAGAACCACGTTTTTATCGTGTAAAAACCAAAATAAGCTTATATCCACAAATAGGAACACTATTTTCAGTGTGTTCTTAATAATGGATATAAACAAAGTTTTCCAAACTATATTAAAGTCATAGAATGTTTTAGAAATAAATTTGATTGACGTAATATTGTAAAAACAAATTGTGTTTTCAATGATCTTTTAAAATAAACTGTTTTGAGTTAATAAAATATATTTGATATTTTTTTTAACTTTAGTGTATATCAATGCTAAAAACGTTGAAAACATATTGTTGCCAGATTAAGGTTAAGGTTTAAGGTTAAGGTTTAAGGTTAAGGTTTAAGGTTAAGGTTTAAGGTTAAGGTTTAAGGTTAAGGTTTAAGGTTAAGGTTTAAGGTTAAGGTTTAAGGTTAAGGTTTAAGGTTAAGGTTTAAGGTTAAGGTTTAAGGTTAAGGTTTAAGGTTAAGGTTTAAGGTTAAGGTTTAAGGTTAAGGTTTAAGGTTAAGGTTTAAGGTTAAGGTTTAAGGTTAAGGTTTAAGGTTAAGGTTTAAGGTTAAGGTTTAAGGTTAAGGTTTAAGGTTAAGGTTTAAGGTTTAGGTTTAAGGTTAAGGTTTAAGGTTAAGGTTTAAGGTTAAGGTTTAAGGTTAAGGTTTAATGCTAAGGTTGAGGGTTAAGGTTTAAAGTTAAGGTTTAAGGTTAAGGTTTAAGGTTAAGGGTAACATAGTAAAAAATAATTGGTTTCATTAGTTATTTTTAAATTTACAAAAACATTCTAGTAAAAAGGGTTAAGTTCCTAAAACCTTTTTTTTTTGATGAAAAATCAAATGAAAAAATTTGAAATATTTTAGTTTTTAATATATTTGTGATTGCATTACGCATAGCGTACCATCTGCAGTTATTTTTGATTTTGTTAGAATTAAATTTAATATTTTTTCTGTCAAATTTTTTTTTTATGAGAAAGCATAAGGGTGCACTATTCATTTAAGAGTAAATATAACTACAGAAAAATTTACTACCAAAGAGCATTAAAATTTTTGTTTGGATGGATGAAATTTTGAAATTAACTAACGCATGATGCAAAAAAACCTTATTCCAGCAAATGGAAACAAGATTTAAACGGTGAATCGTTGATTTGCATGATGATGCATTTTGACCTAGACTGGTTACGGAATTTAAAAAGTATTTATTTAAAAAAATTAAAGGATTGTCCATAAAATATTTATACACCAACAGTGTTGATATAGGATAATAAAAGCAAAATAAAAATTGCAGATGATATTATTAAGCCAATCTGTCATACTGTGTAAAGTTTTTTACGGCATCGGAAAATGTAAAATTTTCATTTTTTTTTTATTTGCTATCCCATGATATGATAAACTATAGCTTCATCGTGTTGTGGTACACAAATGTTGCATCTTATCATGCTGTTGAATGATGCTCTGTTTAAATGTACTTATTTGTATCCATTACAATGAATTTTCTATGAAAAAGGTAAATTTTTAAAAAGCACAAACGCTTGTTTCTTCAAAACTAGCGTTTAAGTAATATTGTGTAGGATTTTAATAGTTCTTATTTCTCTTTTCATAATCCAAAAATGTTATGAAATTTATAAAAAGGTAAGTTTGGAGATTTTTCTCGTTATAGCATTAAAAAACGAATGGCAGCAGGCCATGCTCTCGACGGGACGTGTTTTTTTTTACGGTGCATTTTTTCCACTCGTTTTTGTTTTTACAGAAATATCAATTGAGTTTCAATTCAAAAATTGTAGATTAATTGGTTAAATGGCTTACTTTTAAAAATGTTGTGTACAATAAGGGTAGAATAGCCTGATAAAAATAGAACTGCCAATTCACATGTAAAATGATTCAACCATCCAGTATTGGCTGGTAAACGGTGGATAATGTGCAACACGAAACCCCATAGTGGTCATATCACCTCTTATTCACAACTCCTATCTCTACCTCCCCGCGGTGCCGGCTGGGGTGCGAGTAACCTAAGCGGAGATCGGGTACCCAACCCCGGTGGATGCTTTGGTCGCATGCAGACTGAGAAGGTGGCCGCACGCGTCTGTTCCCCAGGTCAGGGGCGGCGTGCAACAACAACAGAGCGTCTGTTCTCCAGGTCAGGGGTGGCTCAAACAGCGTCTGTCTTGCAGCAAGCGGCTGAATTTATGAAATGCGGCTCCCGCCAGCTAAGTCCAAGATGGCAGCCCCATCGCGGGATAGGGACTTTAGGCTAACAACCTACTGCTCCCGATTTGAAATTGTTACGGAATCCGAAAGAAATGACCGACCTGGAACTTTGGCGACGACTTTTAGCATGAAAACACGGACACGAATTGGAACTTGGAATGTTTTAATCCTTGCCCAACAAGGCAAACTGGAACAACTTGCTAGAGAGGCTAGCCGCCTCAAGCTTGAAATTCTGGGACTGAGCGAAGCCCGTTGGCCTAATACTGGAGAACACAAGACACAATCCGGGCAAGTCCTGCTTTACTCTGGCATACGAGGAGAACATGCTACTCGGGAACGAGGAGTTGGTTTCCTGTTAAGCCCGCAGGCCTACGCGGCCCTCATTAGATGGGAACCGATAAACGAAAGAATAATCGTAGCCAGATTTAGAACACGGGTTAGAAACCTTACAATGGTCCAGTGTTATGCGCCAACTGACGTAGCCGACTTGCAGGAGAAAGAGCAGTTTTACAGTCAACTGAACAGCGTGGTTGAGAGAATTCCGAAGGGTGACATTCAAATCCATTTGGGCGACTTCAACGCAAAGATTGGCTCCGACAATCAGGACCTTGAGCGCATCATGGGGCGCCATGGCCTAGGACAGATGAGCGAAAACGGAGAGCTGTTTGTAGAATTTTGTGGCAACAACAACATGGTGATCGGTGGATCGCTCTTCCCCCATCGACCAGCACATAAGGTCACTTGGGTATCCCGAGATGGCCGAACAGAAAATCAAATTGACCACATCTGCATCAGCCGAAAATGGAGAAGGAGCCTTCTTGATGTCCGCAACAAGCGAAGCGCAGACATTGCATCTGACCATCACCTCGTCCTTGGCGAGATACGACTGAGAGTTGCACGTGTCCAACGGCGCGAGGAGAAAGTCGGGTGTCGATACGACGTCCACCGGTTGGAGAATCCAGAGGTGAAAAGGGCATACGTTGAACAGCTAGAATCCCGAGCCTCGGAGCTGCCGACAGACGGAACAGTCGAAGAACAGTGGTATGGAATCAAGAATGCCTTTATCACGACGAGCCATGGTACTCTCGGTAAAGTTTGTGGAAGAAGGAGTGAATGGATGTCGGATGAAACTTGGAGGATGGTAGACGATCGGAGAAAGGCGAAAGTCGGAATTGAGCAGGCAAGTACCGGGTCAGCCAAAGCAGCCGCCCGATTACGATATGCGGAGCTGGAAAAGGCAGTTAAACGAGCTTGTAGACGAGACAAGAGAGCCTGGACAAACTCCCTAGCCGAAGAGGGAGAAAGAGCCGCCGCCAATGGAGATATCCGATTACTTTATGACATTTCTCGCCGCCTCAGTGGTGCAAGGACTAATGCAAGAATGCCGCTTAAAGACCGAGCAGGTCAGTTATTGACCGATCGAACAGATCAGCTCAAACGATGGACTGAGCACTTCGAACAACTCTTCCGAGTCACGAATAGCGATGGCCAACAGAATCTGCAGCTCGAAGCGCCAACAGTAAGTCGCATAAATGGCGTCAACTCGGAAGCGCCTTCGCTGGCTGAAATAGAAGCGGCAATCAAAAACATGAAATCCAACAAAGCACCTGGGATCGATTGCATCCCTGCTGAAATGCTGAAAGCCGACCCTGCCCTATCAGCACAAATGTTGCACCGTCTTTTCGCTGACATCTGGGATACTGCAACATTCCCGGCCGACTGGATGCAGGGTATCCTCGTAAAGGTCCCGAAGAAAGGAGACCTGACAGAGTGCGGTAACTGGCGAGGCATAACGTTGATCTGTACAACCCTCAAAGTACTCTGCAAAGTGATTCTGAACAGGATCCAGGAGAAAATAGACGCTACACTCCGACGGCAACAAGCTGGATTCCGATCTCGACGATCATGTGTGGACCACATCACAACGCTACGAATCATACTGGAACAAATCAACGAATTCCAGGACTCTCTTCTGCTGGTGTTCGTTGATTTCGAAAAAGCATTCGACCGACTTAACCATGAAAACATCTGGGCGGCTCTAAGGCGACGAGGGGTCCCAGAGAAACTAGTCCATCTCATCGAAGCACAGTATGAGGCATTTTCGTGCAAGGTCTTGCACGACGGTGTCTTGTCCGAACCAATCCCGGTAACTGCTGGAGTGAGACAAGGATGTATTCTATCACCGCTACTTTTTCTAATCGTAATGGATGAGATTCTGACTGGATCGATCGACTGTGCACCGAACCGAGGATTGCCGTGGAATCCTTCAACAATGGAGCAACTGAACGACCTTGACCTGGCTGACGATATTGTTTTGCTCGCCCAAACACAACCAGATATGCAGAGCAAACTCGACGACCTCACCGAAAGTTCCAAGGCAGCAGGTCTCAAAGTCAATGTCGGAAAGACCAAGTCGATGGAGATCAACACAGGAAATCCCTCCAGTTTCATGGTAGCTGGGCAACAGGTTGAGAAAGTGGAGTGCTTCCAGTATCTTGGTAGCCAGATTACGCCTGATGGTGGTACCAGAAAAGACATCGAAACACGGATCAGAAAGGCCCGATTTGCGTTTGCGAGTCTCCGAAACATCTGGCGGTCACGCCAGATCTCTCTACGAACAAAAATCCGAATTTTCAACTCAAACGTCAAATCCGTATTGCTGTACGGGTGCGAAACTTGGTGCACATATGCGGTAACGACGCGAAAACTGCAAGTATTTGTAAACCGCTGCCTGCGGAATATCATCCGCGCTTGGTGGCCTGGCAACTGGATCTCGAATGAGGAACTACATCGCCGGTGTCATCAAAAGGCGCTAGAAATCGAGATTCGGGAACGTAAGTGGAGATGGATTGGGCACACGCTGCGAAGAGATGAAAACGAGATTTGCAGAGAGGCGCTAGATTGGAATCCAGAAGGTCATCGAAGAAGAGGCATACCCAGATATTCGTGGCGGCGAAGCCTAGCCGCTGAAATCCGAACTGTCGACGAGAATCTTGACTGGGACCAGGTGAAGACGCTGGCTCCGGATCGTCAACAGTGGAGGTCTTTTACCACGGCCCTATGCACCGGAGGATCGGCGCGGGATCATTAAGTAAGTAAGTAATCCAGTATTCAAATGGTCACAAGCATGCAGAGATCGTACAGTGAAAAGCCGAGTGTAAGAAAAATGGCGTCTTGAAAATAGTCTTAGAATATACCTGATGAAAAAATGTTCTGTATTAGTGAATCGACCAAAAACATTATTGAAAATTTGGAAGAAATCTGAGAAATTATTCCAGAATTATTTTTTTTACTAAAGCCAAAGCTCTTAACGAGTTAGCTATTTGATGCGGAGTCTGAAGAAACAGTTTAATTTTTCACATAAGAAAATAATTCATTTGAAAGGTTTTGGTTAAAAGGGGGCAAATTGAATGCGATGTATAAAAGAGTTTAAAAGTTTATGCATTGAAGCAGTTTTCATTCATGTCTCCCCGGATCGTAGCAGATGTAGCAGAACAGGATCTTGGTGAGGAACTTCCAATCTTTCGTATTTCCTTTTTCTTTTTATCAAGAAAATCATATTTACAAAAGTCATTTATCTTATTTTTGGTTATTTAATTTTGGGTTTTAATATGATTTCTTATATTGATCCGTTACTATGGCAACACGTTGCAAATTTGTGGCTACTGGGTTTGATGACAATTTGTTGTGCATACTAAAAATAAAACTTCTCTCGTGTTCCATGAAATCTTTTGAAAGGGTAGTTTTCAAAAGGCTTCGTGGCTGTACTAATTATTTTTCTGTTTCTTAGACGTTTCTTTTTATGAGCGAGTAATGGCGCTATAACTAAGGTCAACGACCAGAGATGATGTTGCACCGAAATTCTAAACTTTTTATTTAGACATTGGAAGTAGAAACAATTCAAAATTTGAAATTTGTTTTCAAACGAAGGGCTCGATGAAATTAAATTGATTAAAACTAACTCACTTTTAAACTTAATTTAAGAATTTCTTTGCAAAAAAACCTCATTTCCATCCACAGAAGGACGACCACACGAAGCCCATCATCAAGGAGCACCCAAATTTAGCATTTGTGCTCCCAACGATAAAATATTTGACAAATAATAATTACAGAAACGTATGGTACTGTTGTCCACGTTTCTTCCTTCCTGTGTTCCAGTTTTCTCTGCGTCCAATACTGCACAGTGGGCCCGGCCTTGTAAAGATGAGCAGTAAATGTACTTTTACTTCTCACCGGGATGCTGACAAGATCTGGCTGTGTATGTATCATATAGGCATAAGCAAAAGCATTTTCTCGTTAAAGTATTAAACAAATAGTGTAATATTGGGTACGCCGATACATTTTGACTCATATGTTAACACTAGGAACACCCATATGTTAACATTAAGAACAATTAATGACAAATTAGGAACATCGACGCACTTTATGAGACATGATATTTTTCGTAAATTAAAGCATAAAATGATTATTTTAATCCATAACAGAGTTCAGAATAAAAATTTGGAACTTATTTATCAAAAAAATGTATATCTAAGAAACAAAAATTTGCTCTCGCTGTTGAAAACGTTTCAGTGTCCCTCATGAGTATTGAGTGATTTTCGGAACATTGTCTGTTATTATCAATGAGAATTTTCGGCTTAAGTTTCACCGTAATTGAAAGATTAGCAAAAATATGTAGGATCATAATTTCCAACTTTGAACCTTATGTTCCAATTTTGGTACTGAACTTGTACCTTTTATTGGACCTAGAACTAAAATTCATAATAAATGTTTGATAATTCGAGAAAAGTCAACAAAGTGATGAAAAATTCAATTTTTAATTAAAGACTATCATAAAAATGATTTACAGTTATTAAACGATTTAAAAAATGAATATAAAAAAACACCTCAAAAATTTTCACTTCCAATCAGCACTGTCAGCAGCACAGTTGTGAGAACTCATTTGTTTTCACTCGCATAAAGCCGACAAAAATGATGCTCCCGAATCAGACCTCGTCTGGAAAGAGTTGTTCAGAACGCAAGTGGGCGCATTGAGTTTTTGAATATGTTTATATATTAACATGCATGAATAAAAAGTTTTAAATCATGTTATCACCTAGAAAAGTTTCTTTGAGCCTCGATTACAGATTTTCGCACTTTTTCAAGGTCACACTCTATATAGCTTATGAGTCAGATATTTGTTGATCTATTATCTTTAATTTTAAATACTTAGTAATATTTCACGGTGTGAGTAAGTAAGTAAGTTCGATGGTGTAGACAAAAATATAAACAACAAACTTACCCGGAAAACTTCGTTTAACCTTTTACTTAATATATCGTCAGAAAATGTTAAACTTCATCTACATAGGAAAATCAACTTAAAATTGTTCGAGTTGTATTCCTTTTCAAGTTGATTTTTTATGGAAGCCCCCCTTCTATACAAAGTAATATTCTCGAAACTGTTATACAAACCATCTCTGACCTGAAAAACCCTCGGATATCGGATTCATCTTACTTTTAAAGTTTAAAATATGACTTTCAAAAACCCCAGCTGCTACCCACCCATATGTATTTAGTCAAAATAATATTGAATCCTCAAGATTTCTGATATCTTAATATCAGAGATTCATCATTGCAATAGTTTCCTAACCATAATTTTTAATCCAAATGATACCATTTCGTTAATGCGTTAAATCAACGCATTTAGAGAGATATGTATAGCTAAATTTCCCAAAAACTTAGTATGAGATTTACCTACGTTTGTCACTTTTGAAACATCACGTGAGGGTGAATAAATAAATATCTAAATTTTCTATATTTTCTAAAACAAAAAAATCGAGTTAGATAGAAAATTCGAAATATTTCGAATACAAAACGTCATACAAACCTCATCTTTACTGTTTCACTTTCTCTATTGTAAATTTTTCTATTCCCATACTTTGCAATACAATACCATAAACTTTATTTATTTCCTTCTTAGGAGATTTTGGAAACGTCGAAGGGAGCGGGGGCTGTGGTGATAAAAGAAGAATTTTATATTTGTTCCGGCCTTATTATGAAAAGATCCAGCGATTTCAATTCAAAATACTAAATTTTCTTTAAAGACAAAATTTAGGTACCAAAAATCAACTCTCAACCATCTAACAGACGTTGGAACCGGAGTTTTTAGGATCATTTCCGCAAGATAAAGAAGTTACGCCAAACATTAAAGATATTTCATCCTGCATTGCATCTGATACCCAGCGAAATGGACTCTCTTCGGACCACCATCATCGGGGCGGAGCGCGGCTTGTTTGGAAAAACAATGCTGGTTGTTGCCTTATAGTCAAACGGCGGTGTTTGCAAAACATTGGACACCTCTCAAGGGTTTTTTCGAGCACTGATGATCACTGTCATTATAACTATTGTTATGCGGCTCGGAAGAAAATAGTTTTTTTTCTCTTGTTGTTTCTTCGCATCTTCATCATTTCTTTTCTGCTTTTGCAGCTCTAAGTAAGATGCCGACACATCGCCCGCCCTCTGCTCTGGCTGGTTAGATGTCTTGTTGCATTAGGCGGCGTTGTTGCGGCTAGGTAGGTACACTGACTCGACTCGCTCGCTGCACCATGTGTGACTTTGTGCGGCGTGGTTGTGCGTTCGGATGAATAGTGCAGTAACCACCTCTAAAGTCAATGTAAATAATAAATTTTCAACTCAAAGCCCCTGCCCCTACCCCTGCCAGCAGCCCCAGTTCAGATCCCAGGTCCGGAGGGGCGGCCTAACATGGATGGGATGGGCGCAAAAGAGAGGAAGCTTCATGAATAAATTATACATTCATGAATTTGAAACTCTGCACACTGCTGCTGTTGTTGTTGCTGATGCTCTACTACTGCCACCACCCGCTCTGCTGGATGTTTCTCCACACACTTTCAGCACTGGAGCTGCGTTTCGAGTACATCGAGCGACGAGGTAGGTATCGTATGACTGTGTGTTCAGCAGCTTGAAATTGGTGCTGTTGATGAGCTGCCTGCCTGACTCTCTACTTTGACTCTGACTCGGACTCGGACTCTCGAACAGCTACGATGCCCTACTACTTCTACTAGCTACTACTACCTACCTACTACTCCACTATCATCGGGCCATGGCAAACCAGCAGCGGCGTCGCATCTTCATATCTTTGCATTATCGCCCAGCCAGAGCCAGCCAGCCAAACCGGCCTCCAAACTCCAAGCGCCGGATTATTAACCCCCCGTTGTCCATTTTAGTAGAGTATCTGGAAGATTAAAACCAATTAAACAAAATTCGGAAATGTATTGATTTTTACCGAAAAAAAAGTAATTAGCGCTACAGGAACAAAAAGTAAAAATTCTTCCTCCATTTGATGGTTAAATAGTCCCTAGGAATTACTCATCATCATTATCATCATCAGTTGCTGGGCACTTAGTAGGTTGAAACGCACTACAAAAGCTGTTGCAGCCATCCGTCCGTCCGTTCGGTCGTTGGAGCGAAGCCTAGGATTTACAGACTTAGGTGAGGCAACAGCAGCAAGCAAAAAAAAACGCAGCAGCACCAACCGGGGCTGTCGATCAGAGGTGAATTTGGACTATGAGGGGGAAGGGGTCACTTTTCTTACACGTATGTGTGTATTTTTTTAAATTATTTTTTTTTTGAATTAAAAACAGCAAAAAATATCAATGACTGATAACACGTAACAATTTTTTTTAAAAGATTTTTAACCTGACTAACTACCTAAACAATTCTAAAAAATGAATTTTAAGATTGGAATCACCATTACTGATAATGTTAACTAAACACTATTCATACTTCCACAACCAGGACTTATGTCTGATCCCGCAGAACAAAAACATTGTTGTTCTTGTCTTTGTTCATGTTTATCATTTTGTTTATATAAAAACATTAAAATTATAGAAAACATGAACCGGCCGAGCCCAATGTGGAGCAGAGAACGCAGAGACATCAGAATCAAAGGAAAAAAAAGCGTTGGACTAGGATTGTTCGATCTTCACGAAAAGATCGATCTCCAAGATCGATTTAGCAATACGGTCGTAGGATCGATCCTCATAAAAAATCGGAACTGAAGGATAGATCTCTGATAGATCAATATTTTCCATTGTTAATAAGGTTATATTTTTTCTTGAAGTTTTAATTTAGTTACTCACGATGTATCGAAGTCTGCATACAAAAACTCCATATAATAGCCAATCAAATTTAAGTAGGTATCGAATTGTTGACGGTTACCAGAATTTTCCCGCGCGTATTCAGGTCGGGGTATTTTTATAAAAACCTGGTAAAATGCGTGTTGGAGAGGTCGATGGTGAAGCAAAACACGAATTATGATAGCGGTAGCTTCAAACTGAAATTTATATTTAATAAGTTTTTGCTGATACAGGTTAGTGAATTCATCAACTTACATTTTAAGCGTTTGAATGGTAATGCTGTGAGACTCTTCTCCACTTTTAATTGGCTACTTCTATCCGCACTTATTTCTGTTTGTTTAGTTAATTATTTATTAATGATTGTAAAGAATATTAAGGATTTTTATTACCGTTACTAATCTTCTCAAACGTGTTGAGTAACTTCTAGGGAACTGAATTATATCGATCTGCTTCTACGATGTATGAAGATATCTAAATACTTAACAAGCAGATACGAAGGATAATTTTAACTTTTGTGGAAAATACTCGAAATTAACTGAATTGCTGCTACTGGAGTCTTCAATTCTAACGACGAGTAAAACGTGGAGTCTGTTATTGAATTTGTTATCAACAATGCAATCTGTCACAGGAACTCACTTCTCATTCAATGACCTAAACACAGTGGGCTCGGCAACAATGCGAGCATGTAAATTGAAAATATTCAACCAAAAACTCGGCAACATCCGGGGAAATTTGTGTAAATCCCAGTGATTATTTAATAAACATAAAAAACGAATTTGAAACATTTTTTTTATTAAACCCATCATCAGATTGTACTTTAGGAATAAAATTATGTTTTTGAGGCGCAAAAATGAAACATTGAAAAAGCTCAATTGGAGTTTTTGGTTTGGTTTTGCTTATAAGGTGAATCGTTCCGGACAAAAACCGACCTTTTTTCCATGAAATTCGTGCAACCGGATCAGACCAGACCATTTCCAAAATTAGTGGTATTAAATATCCAAGTAATTCTGACAAGCTTAGACTAGAGTTATGATCATTTAGAATCCGGGCAGTTACAAACGTGTGTATTTTAGAATCGATCGAAAATATAGGTGTTAATATGACATTTAATGTAAAAATATAACAAATATATTTATCAATGATTTCAAGAAATACTCTAACTTTTTCATAAAATCTCTTTTTTATCTTTGCACATTTTGTTCATTCATGTATTGATTAATTTTTTTCACCACAGAAGCAAAACCTTTACAAAATCATGATATTTTACACAAACTCACCTGGAGAATGCAATTGGAATCTGGTTGGAACCTTTTCATGAGTAGGCATCTCGAAGAATTTGATCTCTTAAATCCGATTTGAAAATAATTTTTTTTGTCCATCAGAACACATCTGTAATATTGCGTAAAAACCGGATGCACATATTGCGATCTTTGGAACTGATCATTATAAGTTATTTACTTAGTGTCTACTAGTCAGGCAACACTTTTTGTCTGCCGGAAACAGATTTACTGCATAGTTAAGCGGTCTACTTTAAGTTATTCTCAATAACCATAGTCTTTTCCCATATTTGAGATCAAGGGTCTCACTCCAATGCTTGGTTTGAACTTCGTGAGCATCCTAGAGTGGCTCCTTATACTACTTAATCATTTGAGCCAAAAAAAAAAAATTAAGAATAAATCAACAGTTCAAGAGTTTTCATGTTACCATGTCTTTTTGCATCGTAAATATTTTTCAAACACACATTAACTTAAAAATCTATCAAAAATAGGCAAGATAATCCTTTTCATAACCAACACATTGCTACTAAAGTTTTGCAGATCCGAGCCCTATTAATGTAGCTATCATTGAAATAAAGTGCCCGGATACTAAATGATCATAGCCTGAGTTGCTTAACAGATGGCACTGTTTGACATCTAAAAGATCGAAAGATCAAATCGAAACTTGATTTTTTCCTTGCTAAAGGATCGATCCTAAAAATTGAAAAACTGAGTTGAAAACATCCAAGATCAATCAAACCTAGCATGGACCACCAGTACAATACGCTCCGAGGAGTAGTTGTCGTTGAAACCTCAGCTAAAGAAGGCTTCTTGTCGTTCCTGGTAGTATAACTACGGGTGGAAATAGGTTATTTTGTACACAGAAATCAGAAAACTTTTTTAATAACACTGAAAACACGGACGATAGTATTGGCGAAAAGTTGGTCTCAGCCATAACCTCAAATTTTCATTTGCTGGCGGCCTCACCAGCGATGGCACAAAGTCACAAAAGTTTAGAGATTTTGGGAAGGATATTTGAACAGACAGATAATTAAAAGGAAATCAGCACCTTATGTTGTATGTTTTAATTTTTACAAAAAATTACGAATAATGTGCAAACAGCTCCCACATAAGCGCAAACATGTCAGAAGTGCATTTTTCATAAATGTTATAGAACCCTTAAATAAATCTATAAAAAAAAACTTAACCATTTTAAATCTTTTTCCAGTACAATAAACAACTCAAACACTCCGTTGATTCCAGAAAAAAACCATCAAATTTGTTACTTTGGTTGAAAGAAAACAGGATGAAATTCCAGTTTTTTCAACCAGGGTTTTTCCTTATTTGAATGCTTTCCAAAACCGAACTTTCGTAAATTAAGCTTACAAATATCTCCAACATTTTTTTTTGAATTACAGTTTTTTGGAAAATAGCACTTTTTCATTCAAAAACTTTAAAGTACTTGTTTTCAATCGCAAGAAAAACACCAGTTTTTGAAACTCAATTATCGCTTAGTAGCTATCAATATTAAAAAAAAAATTAAAACACTAGAAGAAGATCTAAAAGTTGATTCTACTTACTTTTAAAGAGATCCCTCAAATAAAAAGCCGTAGTAAAATGAGTTTTATATTCATCGAAAATTGAATCCTGTTTGTTTACATTTTCTTCTAACTACAAAACATCAAACATTTGCCTGGCATTGCAAATAGTTGACACTACTTGTACATGGACTCGGTATAAAATTTACATGAAGGATGAGTTGGATGAAGTAGTAATTAATGCATCACCAAGCTACTCTTTATACTAATATTTTCCCATTAAGCTAATACTGCATATTTTTACAAAGAGTTTCAGACTCTAGGATATGATCAAGACCGGATCATGAACAAGGATCCACATTTGGATGAGGGTCAAGAATCAGAATAAGAATCCAGATTAGAATTTCAATTAGGAATTACATACAGGATCCAAAATCAAGTTAAAAATCTTAAAAAAGAATCTAGGATTAAGATTTGGAATCAAATTATTAATGAAAGATCATGACTTGTCATCCAGGTTTCAGTATCGATATTAATGATAAAGGGTCCATAATCCAGTGTTAGGATAAGAATTTGCGTCAGGATTCAAGCCCAGCATCTAGTTTCAGGGCTCATAATCAGGATTGAGATTCAAAATTTCAAATTTGGAATTCAACACATCTTCATGATTCAATATATATGGGTCAGAATCCGGGATCAGCATCAAAATCAGGTCTCAGTACCGACATTTGGTCTAGAATTCAGGATAAGATTCAGGAGAGCAGAATCCGAGGTCTAGATTTAAAAATGGAGACATAAATCGTTATTATAATCCACAATCAGGAACCGAGATATGGTGGCCTTGTGGTATCTCGTAGTAGCTTTTTGATTGATAACTAGGGAAGAGCATTTTTTTACCGATATTTCAATAACTGTTATTGAAAGATTTTGGCGTCCTGAACTCGAATCATTTGTCCGATTTTCTCTATCAGCTCTTGTTAAGTGATATGATGTGTGGAAACCGATCATTGATAACTGATAAACCAAAAAAATTTCATTGGAAAAAAAAATTTAAAACTCATTTTGAAGCTATTTATCATCCTCCATTGAATCAATTTAGATTTTGCCTAAATATCTTAAACTCAGAGATACATCGCTACAAAAAAAACACAATTTTTAAAAATTCAAAAATATAACGTTATAACTATTCCTGACACCAATGATGTTGGACTACTAGCGAAACTAATCAAGGACCCTTCCTACGTCTCTGAGCCTTGAGTGAAGATGGACGGATTGATAGAGATCAAAATAGCCAACTGTCAGCATCTCTAATGAAGCAGCTGATCGATGCAACTAACTGAGGAGATCGAAGAAAAATGCACCTTTTGTGCTTATATGTTTTGTCTCTTACCAATTTCTCCATTTGTAATATTGTATAATTTAGTCTTAAGAAAACCCGCCATTGGCATAGATGTTTTGTAGTCTTGTAGTTAAATTAATGTCGTAGTTAGAATAAATGTTTGATTAAAGTGTTGATTTTCCCTAAAATTTGCTGTGTAAATAAATTGTGCCCAAAACTCAATGTGTTGTGAATAAATTGTACTTACCTGCAAATCGGAGTTTAATTACCCACCCAAGAAGTCACAACAATCACCGAAGGAATCCATCGATCTTCAAGGAAACCAAACCCCCCCCACCATTGGAATCGGAAATACAGTCCACGGAAGGTACCCAGCAATCCAACAAATGATGAACGTCTTTTAGGATTTAGTTTTAAACTCGTTCAAGAATTTTGTTGAAGACTGCACTGCAATTGGACTTATGGTTTCAAAAATATCTAATTTTCAATTTAGGTTAAAATCTTTTAAAAACTTAGTGGAAATTCCCATATTTTTTTAGGATATGGAAAAAATAAGCAAAAAATTAAACATCTAGAGTTTTTTTTTCTAGAGGTTAAAATTTTTCGCGGTCTTCGGGATAGTAGATCATAGAATTAAAACTTTTAATTTAAAATTCTTTGTTTTTTTGTACAGTTTTGCCAAAAAAGTGCATACATTTTTTCAAATGAGTCCATATCTTTTTTCCAAATTTATCTCAAAAACAAGATCTGCTAGACAAATACTAAATGCATATCTAAAATCAGCGCCCCAATATTAGTCCAAATCAGTTATGTTCTTTGCACCTCGGAAAAATAGAAATTGTGTTGCCTTGAGTAATACAAGTCAACCTCTAAAAGTTTTTTAAAAATTTACTTGTTTCTAGCAAACAATTTATTTCCACATATTTACGTTAAGTTTTTTCTTATAACACCACATTTCGTCGAGTTTTGGCTTTTAATGTCATTAAGCATATAATCCAAATTTTGATTTTCCCGGTTAAGTGTTCCTATGGCAATTTGGTGATTTATGAGCCTCACAATCTCAGAAAACTTCAGCATTTAGCGAAAATTTTCACATATTAGGTTGATCGTTCAAACAGATAAATGTTCAAATTTTGTTTTTTAAATTCGATTAGATCGTTTTTTACTCATAATCCGCTTTAAAAAAATACTTCAAACTTTTTTTATTCTCACTTTTGGTTTATTGGAAAATTGGAAAGAAGGGTGGAAGCGAGGTTGATAAAATAAGAATGGAAAACTTTCTCTGGTTTTATTCTGTTAAAAAAATATCCAAACCAAGCCTATGAAGTATAAGGTTCAATTGACATTGGAGGGTTCTATATGTGATAAATTAATTGAAAAAATAACAATTCAAAGTATTTTCTTAAATGCCGTTGGCTTTAGCCTACGGTGAAATAGAATTAATTATTTTCATTTCTAATATTCCTTTTCATCTCTGGCTAGTTTTTACAAGTTTTATATTAATGAGGTAAAAATACTAGTATGGGCCAGTCCACTGCTTAACGATTATCATTTGAGTCCTTAATTAATTTACAAGTTTTTTAGATCTTTTATATTCTTGAAAGAATAAGGTAATTGTTCCATCTTGGGGGGAGATATAAAATTATTTCTTAGTTATGAAACTTAATGTGTTCATAAAAGTTGTCACTATTAAAAAAAGGTTCTAAAGGACATCTTAAAAGTTTCATGAATTCATATTTCAACAAAGAAATGAGATATACAAAAAATATCCAAAATAATGCACTTTTCAGTTATAAGTAACTTTAAGAGTTCGTAAAATCCTTGAGAGAATTTTATTGGTAAAATTGTTGGTTTTTCATTAAAATATAAAGTTTACATTTGATTTGGATGCAATTTTTTGCAAACCCGCAATCGAAGCTCAAACTTACTCTTTGAAACACAAAAAACGTAAAAAAAACATCGCATTTTTTGCTGTTTTCTTTTCAAAGAAAATATTATTTCGTGTGTTAGTTTGCAAAAAACTACCCAAATCTTCTGTAATCCTTATGTTATACCAATCTACTTGACCAATAAAATTCTCACAAAAATTATACAAGTTCAGCCAATCAGAATGGGGGTAGGCTTAATAGCGGCACGCTTTCTAAACATACGAGAAAATTGTGCTCAAGATATAAAATAAAAATTTAAATTACTTGTTCAATTTTTAAATCTCGTAACTCTTTTGATTCTCAGGAAATCTTGATGATGTTCTGGAAAAACTTTCTTAAAACAAGGTGTGTTTCGTAGAAGGACCTTTAAAAAAAAAAATACAGTTACGCTAATTTTCATATGCGCAGAAAGTAGAGCTTTGCCCGACACATTTCCACCAATAATTAGAACATTTGATCGGTGACTCTCCATTCAATTTTTTTTTAAATTTTCAATTGGAAACCCTTTAAAATTCCAATTTTTTTCACTTTAAATACTATTAAATTGAATAGTTAAACTTATACATCTCATAAAAAGTAAAGAAAAAATTTCAATATTATTTTAAACTAGTTACAAGAAAACGCAATTAAAACATATAAAATTGCTTGAAAAATATTTTCTTATCTTAATATTTGAAAATCGCCTGGCAAATCCTGTTTAACAGAAATTATAAAAATAATCTGAAATTAAAGTAATCCATTTAAATCCATCATCTTGAGAATCTTAATGTCTATGATTAAAAGGATGACTAAAAGGATCATTTATTTGGCATACTTTCAGTATTTCAACTCTTCGCGCGTATAGTTGATATTTTATGCATCACATAATCGAAATTGCAATACTCTAAAGTTTAAAGTGAAGTTGCCATAATTTTTTGAAAATGTCTCCGGGCTGGACAACTCGGGGCAATCTTATATATAAAAATGGAGGCATTTTCTTTGTAACAACATCACGTATGAATGGTCGGTCGGAATGAAGTGAAATTTGGTATCCGAGGGTTTTTTGGGTCAGAGATGGTTTGTATAATAGTTTCAAGGATCTCACTTTTTATGGAAGGTGGTGCTAATACAAATTCAACTTTATTTGTTACGATTTCCATAAGAATATATTCGCGAGCACGATGCAGTAAAGGACGTGTAGATGAAATTAAACATTTATTTCGATTTATACTTTAGAAGGTAAAACGAAGTTTACCGGGTCAGCTAGTTTTATATAAAAACCTGGGCATTTGATTTCAATATTGAAGATCATAAATCCCGACAATATAAAAGTTTTTTTTTAAAACTCAGAAAATATAAAAAAAAAATCAAGAAAAAAAAATGAAAAAAAGCTCACCAGAACTTATCGACGGTTTAAAAATCGTTTTTTAAGCTTAAAAAACCTTTCATGATTATTTTTATAAGCCTTACTAAAAAAATTCTTTTAAGAGGAATTCATAAAAAAATTCATCACAATATCATCATAATTGTGAATATGGATGACCTGGACCAAGGATACAATATTTGATAACTGGATACCATTACTCTTTTCAAAAAATCTCCATGTGCAAGTTTTCACTCAAATCCATTGCATAATAACGCCTGAACAGTTAATACGAACAACTCCTTTTGCCAATCCATTACACCAAATTTGAAACTTGAAATAGGTTGCCCGTCCCTAAAAACTCATGTGCTTTGATTTTCATTCTAATCCAATGCATAATAACGTTAATATAGCAAAAACAGTGAACAGGTAATGAGAACGTTCCCTTTTTCCAGCTTCTTGCACAAAATTTGATATTTGCTCGTCCTTTAAAAAAACCCCTGTGTGCCAATTTTTTTTCCAACCTATTGCTTCATAACGTCAAAAACCATTAACTCTAAATAGATAATATGAACGACTTCTTCTGCTGATCCCTTACACAAAAGACGATGCTTGCAATCGATTTCTCTTCCATAAAAAAACGCCGTGTCCCAATTATGCTCTCAACCCAATGCATTATAGCTTCAATATCGAAAAAATAGTTAACAATTGATGTGGATGGCCCCTTTCGTCGATCCCTGACACATAATATGACACCTGAAAACATTTGCTCATGCCTCAAAACACTCATACGCAAATGTTCATCACAATTCAATGTATAATAACATCAATATCACGAAAACAATATTTGTTTTGTATGGACGGCCCCCTTCAGAAGGGGTCATCCGAAAATCTGAAAACATTTTTCATCATTCCTGGTCCTAATGAGTATCCATGACTAATTGAGGCTTTCTAGGTCTTAAGACGGCTGAGCCTATCGAGGACAAACAAACCCACAGAAATTGCTGTTTATATAAGGTGTTACTATTCATTGGATATTTTCTTTTATACATATTGTATAGTATAGTGATAGTGTTTTATGTAGAGTGTGTGGATGATGCTGTGGAACGCATAACCTGGAAGTAAATTTTTCGATTAAATTTGAAAAAGACTTTGTGTTTTTCTCTTTTAACTTATTTTTCTTTGGATTTTAAAATTATTTCGGATAAATGTGAAGATAATTTCAAAATGAATATTCAAATGATAAGTTTGTTTAAAAATTTTTAAAAAATTTCAATACTCAATTATAGATTGTTACAAAATGCAGATACGTTGATGGCTTAATTTACTTAAATTCCTATCTGTAAAATTTAATTTTTATTAGAAGAACGTTACCGTTAAAAGCAAAAAAGGCAGCCCAGGAAAAGTATCAAGTCCTAGAAACCCCTTAAGTTATTATTTGAAAAGTTCAAAGTATTCATTTCTGTGTCACATGTATTCATTTTTTGAGCTCCTTTTGTTTTTCTTCTGGTGGGCTTCAACAAACATTTGCTTTATGTAAACTAAAGTTCCCCCTCAATCCAGCCCTGAAAGTCGATGGAAGTTGCTGGTGGCCTGATGTTGTGCTACACGGCACCCGGTCCACGGCTTATGACTAATGCCTTCGTCCGGCAATGGCCCCGGCAACAACATCAACTCGTGGAGGTACCCATCACAACAAACCGGTGCCACTTTCATCGCCCCAACGCTAGCTAGTTTGCAGCGACTCATAACGGGCGGCCCCCAAAATCCGGACGGACGACACGGACAGATTACCTACCTCTAGAGCCGGGGCTTTCTGCCGCAGCAAGTTGGCCACGAGCTTAAAGGAAACATGATGCCAAATAAACAAATCAATAAAATTAATGAGATTCAAATTTCAAACAAAAGCCAGGCAGAAGCGCACCCATTTGTTCGTTTGAGCAGCATGGGAGCCACACGGCTCGGAGGTTTGCTGGGGTGCTGGAACGAAATGGAACAGAGATGAAACACCGGGGACAGTTGACTAGATATTTATCGAGAGGTCGACCATAAAGTGCGCCAGTTAAGAAGAGAAAATCAAAATGAACTGAAAGAATGAATACCTATTACGGGTACACTTAGTACTTGGATATTTTGTTGTTACCCTTTTTTCAGCTCAGCAAAACGTGAAATTTCAAATTGGAGGTCTGGCTCAACTAGATATTTGGTGAGACAGGTTGCGAGAACATGTAAAACTTGTTTGATTTATCGTGTTTTGGTGGGTCAGGTATTAGAACTGGTTCAAAATCACTCTGCAAAGTTTGAACCGAGGTTCAAGGTATAACTTTTTGTCGAGCAGCTCACACAAACGTCATGTAAATTTTTTCATCAGTGAGTGCTGAATTCTCTCAAATACATTTTCATCACGCTAGGTACCTTATTGCATTTGAAACTAAATTGACTTCTAAATTTATTGTTTGACATGTTATAATTCAATTTTAAAACAAAAATCACTAGTATCATTCCTCACAAACTCACTAGCTTCCCGCCAAATTATTTAGAAATTGTTCACGAAAATTTGGACTTTGTTTCATCTACCTATATTGATCAATTTCTAGTCTTCAGCTTTTGATCCTTACTAGTTACAACAAATCTTTGATAAAAACATCTTAAACTATTTTTTTATTGTTCTCTAGACAACGTCAGTTTGATTACATCAGCATGTGCGTTGTAAAGCGAAATCATTCTATAGACTGGTTCATTACGAGCGTAGTTTTGTTTTCGATTTGGAAGCTGAAACGGTCCCACGTTGCGTAAACTGCTACGTCCTTCGTTTGGAGAAATTTGTGATACTAAATACGGCGAAAAGTACTCTTTCCACTGGTCAAACTCTTTGAAAACAGCGCATCTGTTGATTTCCTCCGTGTTTCGAGTGACTCCAGTTCAACTAACATACACAAGGATCGATATTCTGGCATTTTTTTTTTGCCACCCAAGGTTACTTAAGGCGTATCTCAGAAATCTTTTTTTGAACCCCTTTATCCTGATTTTAGGAACGTTGTTATACGGCTGCCACACTATACTGGCGTATGCAATAGAGGTTCGGATAGGCTCAACATAAATAAAGATAAAAGTGTAAGGATTTTTTAGCTCGTTACAAATCCCGCTTACCATTCCGTACAAAGAATTTGCTTTGGCTACGATTTGTTCAACATGTTTCGAAAAACTGAGTTCTTTATCAAATTCGACTCCCAGACCTTCAACGGAAGATTTTCTAGCTTTGGTACAGCTGTTCTTGAGACAATATTCGTGCACAATATTACTTACTTTCCGAGAAAGGTAATCACATTACATTTGGAAGCATTGATTTTCAATCCGAAATTGCTGCAACACTCTGAAAATCTACAAAGCGCATTTTGTAGGGTCTAACAATCCTTTGGGTGCCGCACAGGGAGAAACAGTTTTAAGTTATCTGCGAATATCAATACTAGTACATCATGCAGCACTCCGGGAAACTCGTTCATATCAGTGGCGAAAAAAAGGGGTCCAAGGGACTCCCTTGTGGTACGCCGCTGTTGACCGAAAGTACCCTGGATCTCACATTCCCTTTCTTCACAAATTGGATTCTTTCTTTCAGGTACGAACGAATCCACTGAAGACAAATTCCTGTGGTCCCATTTTTACACAGCATTGACAGGAGATCATTTATGTTTATCACGTCAAAAGCCACTGACATATTGGTAAATCGACTTGTAAACCCTGCATCATCCATTGTGAAGTTCAAGAGACGAATTCTGCCAAGTTTATAACCGTTGCATCATATCGATTGTACATGCATTTTGTAGTTATTCACAGTTTACCAAGGACGCGCTGATAGTAACTATTTTAATCTAACATAACAATCTCAAGAATTTAACCAAAAATCTAAGTAGATGATTTCAATTCTGTGTTGTGCATTATTTCTCATGTGTGTGGCGCAAAATTCTTTTTAGAATTTGGAATTGTCGACAGGCAGTTGGTTTCGTTTGCTGTTAGACGTTATTTCTGTTGGTAAACAAAACTGTTTTACTGACACCAACCAAAGAAGAGGAGCTCGGTATTGACAAGAAGAATTTTATCGGGTATTCATCCGATTCAGATTTTGGTTTTGGTAAGTTGGTCATGGTCCTGTTGGCCTTACCATCCTTCTTGAAAACTCTCTTGACGATAGCCCAATATCGTTCTATGAGGCGAAGCTGAGGGCAGTTTGGTGGGTTAATATCATTCTCCACGAGATCTACATCGTTATCCTCGAACCATCTAAGAGTGGATTTAGCGTAGTGGGCTGACGCCAAATCCGGCCAGAACAATGGAGGAGTCGTATGTTTCTTGTAAAATGGCAGCAACCTTTTCTGCAAGCACTCCTTTTGTAAGATATCGGCATTTATTGTTACTTTTGTAAAGAAACTCGCCGACTCAATCCGCAGGAGCAGACTGCCTGCCACACAAGCACTTTCTGGCCAAATTTTTCCACCTCAATCGACTTCTCGTGGTCACTCACATCCTCCCCAATAGCTGCAGTGTCGAATTGTGGTCCCAGAACAGTACAGGAATTCTGTATAACATAAGTTTCATCGTCCATGAGAATGCACGCATCTGGCTTCTGCAAAATTCGATGATACTGCTTCCGGGCTCTGGTTTTGGCGCGTGATTTTTGTTCAGACGATTGTTTGGACACTTGCTGCTTCTTGTATGTCTTCAGGTTGTTCCGCTTCTTGATCCGCTGTACCATTCCGATCGATATCCCAGCTTTTTGCGCCAAATCCCGTATGGACATCGATCGATTCCGGTTGATGAGGTTGATTACCTTACGGTTCAGATTTGGGTCAGACGGTCCTGGTTTTCTGCCGCTTCCTGGCAAATCATCGAACGTATAGTGTTCCCCGAACTTGTGGATGAAGGATTTTACGCTCGCTGGATGAATGCCGAAACGTTTCGCCACTTCATTCATCGAGATGCCCTTCTCTCGGATCCAAGAGTCCTACACACGAATTTTAACAACTTTTTTAATTCGCGACAGTTTGGGAGAAACGAATGTTTCAAAAGTAAACAAAACGCTGGTTCACTCTTGAAAGATCAAGATGCTACATACAGGGAAGCACAGATGTGCGCGTTCACGCGTTAGTAAGTAGAAGGCCCAAATATGTTTAAAGTTAATTTTCGATACAATGCTTAACAAAAAAAAAAAAGGGAAATTTATCTTTCCCTTCCCTTCCCTTTATTCTTTCTTCTTTTAAATCGAACAACATATCACAAAGCTTTCGCCATCACATCGTGTTGATCTGACCTGAAATTCACGTAAGTTTAAGGTGATTTTCAGCAAGAATCAATTCCTATAGAAACGCGTTAACATATTCATTCAGTAGCATTTACGTGAAAATTTGGATCATTTAGATAAAAATTATGTAGTTTTTCATGTAGCCGCTACGTGCAGATTATTTTACGTGTACTCTTCAATTTCTGCAGGATTTTAGGAAGCAAGCTGCGTTGCAAGAACTGCAGAAATATAAGAGTTTTATTATTTGAAAAAGTGTAGTGTTAATGATATATTGTGCAATGATTGTACGGAAATAAAATTGAAAATAATGATGATATAATTAAATTATCATCATTATGAAAAATAACAAAACTTCAAAGAGGAAAAAACCCTCATTTTCATCTTAACACTAAATTGTCTGAATTATTATGATTTTATGCCCGTGTTTACATTATGATTTCGTAGCATCTACGTGAAAATCAGTTGGATGAAAATCATGAAGTTTTTCACATAGCCACAACGTGCAAATAGTTCAGCGTGTAACAACACCCAAAGACCCGAAGTGTGTTTTATTTAGTTACATTAAGACTAGAGTGTCCGTCCCGGGATTTCCCGGGTGGGAATTCTCGGGAATTTGAAAAATTCGGGAAATCCCGATTCCCGGGAATCATATTTTCATTCCCGGGAATTCCCGAAATGTATGAAATTATATCTCTGGAAAAGGCTGATAGTCTCCGGCACATTCTTAATTTTCTTTTTGAAAATGTAGTCATAAAAAACTCATTGAGAATATGCTGATTCCTGTGGCAGTAGACATTTTGCAGCCATGTGGTGAAATTTCTTTCATTCCAATAAAAATTAAAAAGATTATATGTATTTCCATACCGTTTTCATTGACCGAAAACCAACAACACATCGAAAAAATATGAAAAATCGCGCAACAGGCAGGCGAACTGTATTTTCTATAAAGTAACATTTATGAACTTGTTTTTCTCTGGCTTTGAAAGCCAGATGAATTTCAAAACTCAAAAATAAAGAATTTCAAATTAAGAGCAAATATGTTAAGTAATCAGAGAAAAATATTTCTTTAGTAACCGCTTATTGCCTAAATGAATCATTTGATTAAAAACAAGTTGAGAAAACATTATGAAAAATATATTTTGCGCAAATTATGGGCTTGTATGCACGAAATGTTCGACAAGCTATGTATATTTGAATCAAAGTGCATATATTTTACATGTTTTTGAATATTTTGCTGGATCCTGGGAATTCCCGGGAAACAGCCCACTAGATTTCCCGATTCCCGAGAACGGGTAAATGGCCGGGAAATGGACACTCTAATTAAGACCCAGCAGAAAAAGTGGAAGTGTCAGATCTTTCGCCTGATATCTTCGGAACTACACAACCGATTCCTGCAATTTCACTCCATTCATTCATATGAAGTTCCAAGATTTTTTTTGTCATACAAGATTTTAATATAAACGTTACATTTTGAGGTAAATACCGATATGAATTGGCAACATTTTTTGGTTGCTTTGTATTTTTTGTTAAAGTGTGATTATTTAACGTTCCTTCATGGCATATTAAAACGATTTAAAATGTATTGCAAATATTGTTTCTTCCGTTTCCATATTCGAACAAACAATGGTTTTAAAAATAAGTTTCATAAGTATGCTCTTTGAATCATAGTGAAAAAGTAAAAGATACTTAAAAATATTTTAAAAAAAAAACTGACAGCTAGCATCCATTTTTCTTTGCACGGTCATATTTCATTAGAATATTAAAAAAAAACTCTTACAAAATATGCCATGGTAGAAATTTCTATGTAGTTTTTCACGTAGCCGCTACGTGCAGATTATTTTCCGTGTACTCTTTCATTTCAAGCAAGATTCTAAAAAGCAAGCTGCGTTGCAAGATCTCCAGAAATTCAGGTGTTCTACTATCGAGAAATTGTAGAGTTAGTGAAATATTGTGCAAGGATTGTATGGAAATAAAATTTATTAACAACGAATTTTTTTTTAAATTGTCAGCATTATGAAAAATAACAAAACTTCAAAAAAGAAAAACAATTCTAATTTTTATTTCGCTCACCGCATTGAACTTATATGTAAAGAATTCACGTAAAATGTAGATGAATTCCATGGAGCACGAATTTTTATAGGGACCTGTTTAAATTATGATTTCGATGCATCTACGTGAAAATCAGTTAGATAAAAATCATGTAGTTTTTCACGAAGCCACTACATGCAAATAATTTTGCATGTAAACAACACTCTCAACACTCAATGACCTGAAGTGTGTTTTAGTAACATAAAGACCCAGCAGAAAATAGTGGAAGCGTCAGATCTTGCGCCTGATATCTTCGGAACTACACAACCGATTTCTACAAACTTTACTCCATTCATTCATACGAAGTTACAATATTTTCATTTGTCATACGAGACTTTAATATAAGCGTAGTATATTTTTAGGTAAATATGGGAATGAATTGGCAACATTTTTTGGTTGCTTTGTATTTTTTTATTTTAGTGTGATTTTTTGACATTCTTTCATGGCATAGTAAAACGATGTGTTGCTATAATTTCTTCTTTAGTTTTCATATTCGAACAGACAATGGGTTTGAAAATAAGATTTATATGATATTTTATTAAAAATTAAGAAGTAAAAGATACTTGAAGATATTTTGAAAAACTGACAGCTCACATCCTTTTTTCTTTGCACGGTCATATTTCATTGGAATACTCAAAAAAACTCTTACAAAATGCATAGTGGTAGAAATTTCCATGAGCGCACACATTTTTTCGATTTTTTTTTCTCATGAGAGTCTTTCATTGCCCTAATTTTGATGTATTATAACTCAATTCTATCCTTATTCGTTGAGTTAATTGAAGAAAAAAACATCAAAATCATAAATCATATTTTTTGTTTAAAAAAATTGTTCATCTCGATACAAATAAGTTAAACCAACGTTTTTCAAAATTTACGTAAAAAAAATGTTTTTAATTTTTTTTTCTGGACTAGCTGATCCGGGAAACTCTGCTCTACACTTCCTTTTTCCTTCGTAAAACCATTTCGTGAATTAAACTGAAGAATTTCTATACACAGTTTCTTTATGCTAAAGGAAACCGTCTTACAAAGATTTGAAACGCTTGTAAAGTTTTCCAAACTTCCAAGATACTTGTACAGCATTTTATTTCGTTAAACACACTATTCAACATTTTGACAGATAACAGAAGGCTGTGTCGTGTGTAATTTTCAAATTATAAATAAAGTTCCTCAAATAATGCTGTTATCTACAGAATTGGAATAACTTGCCTAATCTTTATCATCGTAAATTCTGCAATAGAGTGGGCCAAACTTGTATAGGAAAATTAAAACCTCGATCCTCGATCCTAGGCCTAGCACAAGATCCTTTGCCCAATTTGGGCCAGATCGGAAAAAGATCGTATAGCGAGCTTGAAGTTTGCATGGAATTTTGAGACATTTTGTTCTGAAGGTTTATGATAAACCAATCGCGAGAGAGGAGAAAAAACATTGTGCTCACCCTCTCAAATAGCCTAGCATGGTCAAAACGAATGATCGCCTTGGCTCTTAAACTGAAATCGACTGTGAAAACCGTACTCAAAAGTCACCGGAACACTTTGACAAACCAAGCGTAGGAGTGGAACATTAGATCGGAAAGTACGGACAAAGGTCATTAGTCCGAAATAATCCTGAAGTCTCCCTCCGTCATTTGTCGAATAGGTTCAATGCAGCACAAAAGACAGTTTGTCTATGCCAGCAAACAACCAGGACACTGAAATAGGACCTGGTTGCTAAAACACGAGCAATACGGCTGTATTTTGAAGGACGATAAAACAAACGTCAGAATAAACTCTTTACAAATTCCGGGTCGGAAAATTTACTTTGCTAACCATAACCAGGGAATGCTCCAGCTTGAGTCCAATTCATTTTCGCGAATAAACTTGCCTGCAAGTTGGTAATTTGACAAGCCATCTGTAGTCGAAAGCAGGCAAGTTTTACTCACCGGACCACCATGAACGAACAAGATTAGCGGTAAATTTCCTTTAGAAATTATAAATTGGCACAAAAGCCATTTGCAGACTTGGTTCTATAGAAGAAACAAAAATGATGTTGGTTTTTTTGCATAATATGTTAAATTTTTCCATACAAACCTCAAAGTTCAATTTTACTTATGTAAACGTTACTTAAACATTCTGCAAAAAATCATGGATCAGTTTTAAGCCAAAACAAAGCTTTTTAGACCACAGGGTTTGAGAAATTCAAAAATGACTCCAAATCTACTCAGTCTGATGGTTCAGCAGAATAATATCGATGTAATTGAAAAAGAATTTACCCTCGAAATTGCCCAAAGTTTCGGCCAGCGAAAGGTGCTTCTTGGGCAAAAGTCAAACGTAAGAAGAGTGGAAATCAATCAAAATTTGGTTGGTGAAGGGAGGTTTTCGACGAAAAGTTTGGGAATTCGTTTATTTTATACGGAAGTATTCGCAATGGAATAAACCTTCTCTTTTGCCTGTTACTATGACGTAGATATTTGCCATATTATGTAATATTCCAACTCGAAATCTCAACTTACATCCTAACTTATTTTTAAGATTTTCATGATTCACATGGCTTTATCTATGTTCAAACCCCTTCCTCCTGGGGTAAAAGGTTGGTTCAGCGACCCAATCTGATGGTCAATTTATTCAATGATCTCGACGGGGTCGCCATAGTGAAACGCAATCGTACAGGCAGCGGGATGGAGATGAATAGATGCATGAGAAGTGGTGAAGATGGTGATAACTAGTTCAAAACAATCTCCACACCTAACCTCCCGAAAAACAGTGTTCCTTTGTCATTTGGTTTGTCCCTATTCGAAAACAACAACAACAGCAATAATAACACGATGCCAATAAGAAATCCGATAAGTTCGAGGCCTTTGACAGCTCGTTTTCACCATTCAGTCCCGAACCTCCACAACACCTTATTCCACTTCTCTAGCTGCATTAATTTCGAGAGCTCTGATAGCAGAAATACGTCAACGACAGCGAAGAAAGTGACGTTTTCGAAGATTTAAAGCACGATACTAGCCTTTTAGATAAGCCCCTTTAAACTGTTTTGTCCCGATGAACGATAGCGTCCTACCCATTCGGAATAAGTTTCCTTAGCTGAGGTTTTTTTTCGCTTTGGCTTTGACAGCAGCTTGTATTTCCATATCTTTCGAGCGTTATCGATCACCTCCTTAAATCAGTCAGACTTGTCAGAGATAATTTAGTTGATGAGCTGCCAGTTCAAGTTGCTACCTGTTCGATAAAAAAAAATTTGGTGCCCTTATCGCACTTCCCCGATGATCGAAGTTTCTTGATTGCAACGCTATGTTAGTCAATCAAAAGGTTATTTATTCTTGAAGATAAAAAACGTCTTTATAAAGTTGGTTATCATTTGGATGAATCAGGATTATAAATTTACGTTAATTAATTTCTTCTGATGAAACAATTGTGAAATCCATTTAGATCGATTTTTACTTTTTATAGCTTCAACAAACTTTTTTTTTTTTTTTTAAATTTTGGATTGAGCTCGATTATTGAAATCAATGTTATGAATAAAAGCTTGGAAAATTTACGGTTATTCATTTTCATTCGGTAATTTTCCATGCGAGTGCAATGTTTCTTCTTTAGAATTGAATCACCCAGAAAAAAAATCTACATTTGCACCTCCTTGAATTCGTAATACTCATCATTCAAATGTACTCATTCATGTACATATGTAATTTCAATGGACCGAAGCTATCAGCCATCTTCAGTCGCGAGCCGCTGCTTGTCTGGTTGCTTGTCAATCGGTTGTTCGCATCGATTGTTTCAATCATGAATATTCATAAGTTGGGAGTTTCATAAAATTCAAGCAGAACAATCTCACTCCTACGAATCGACAGTAGTAAGCAAAAATGGCAAGTTCAAATGGTTGTGATGTATTGAAATCGTGTTTTTCGTGTAGAGTGCTAAATGCAAAACTTTGTTTCGGTTAGAACTTTTCTCCAAAATATTTAACATAGAACAAAAAATCAATCATTTCGATTCGGCTTAAATGACAAATTGCGACAAAGAAGTAGGCGTATGTCAAACTGTTATCACGCGTTTTTTCTGCACCGCATATTTTATTCTCATTTAATAGAAAATAACTAATTTTTAACAACCAAATACACTTTAGGTGTTCAGAGTGCTTTAAAGGAACCGTTAAGGTGTAAGTTATTAGTTGGAATTGCACAAGAAACTTTTGAAAAAGTTCGTAGTACAGTGAAAGTCAAGAAAAAATACCGCTTGAATTGAGAAAACCTGGAAAAGTAGTTTTGTGAAGGCAATTTTGAATTGGATTCGGTGGTCAAATTAAATTAGTATCCCCACGGAAAAGTTAAAGTCATCAACATTTTAAGTTTGCTGAAGAGATGTAATCGTAACTGGAAAAAGGTCCCAGGTGGTATCAATTGAACAACATTATGGGTATCTGCCTCATGCTTCGGTAGTTTTTGGTTAGATCAATCCATTTTTTGGTTCTTTTTTTATTTTTAGCTTTTAACAACCAACTATACAATCAAAAATGTATAAGAACAATCCTATGAAGCGTTTGGCATGGAACTCCATGCTTCATTCCTCCGCTTAGTGCTACATCTTTCATGGATTTCATCACATGGTTTTTCATTTTCCAAGATACTTTCAAGTTTTGGCCATGTTGATTTAGAAGAAGAAAAAAGAGCAGCTGCATTTTATCCTTTTTCTCTCAGGGATTTTGAAACAAGTTGATATGTTCATCCCTAGAAAATGAAACATAAACGACCAATTGCTGCAGGAATTTTAAAAAAATGGTTAGAAAATACAGATATTTTTCTAGATGCTTAAAACATCAGACACGTTCTTTGTGTTTCAAATTTAATAAACTTTTAAACTATCAAGAAAACATTTAGATATCTGACAATGGAAAAATATGTGAGAGTCCAATGAAAATTTTCACCGCATTTCAAGAGCTTTCGATAGAATTAGTTCTTATTAAAAAAAAAGTCATCCAATGTTGTATTTGATTCCTGTATCACATTTTTTCATGAACAAATTTTCCAAGCTTCAATTTAAGGTTTTTGATCATCATTTTCAGAGAATAAACTTAGTGTCTCGAAAATATCAGTTCTCAGTGTGTTGGTATGGTGAATACGATGATTTTACTTTAGTAATCTTTTGATCTTATTCGGTTCAATATTAACCTATCCTTAGGTTCAATTAAATTTGGTTTATTGTATTACAAAACTTAACTTTATTTTTGTCACAGTTTGTTTTGGATTGAAACTGTTCTTGGTTCTCCAGAAAAACTTAATTTATTATAAGAACAAAATGTACAGAACTCAAGAAGAACTTTAAAACTAAAATTTCAGGAATTATTTTAATGAGCTGTCGTTCGAGTTTATCCAGGATAATGCAAGTGGCAATAATTTTAGAACTTCGTTGCAACCTAGCTCCAATCACCATTCTTTACTCAAATAGTGATAAAATAATATTTTAAAAATTAAAGCACGTTCGGATAACTTTGTTGCAATCCTCAAAAACCCTCAAATTTGTACTGAACTTTCCATGGAAAAGTGAAAATTTAAAAAAAAATATTCATAATTTATTATGGCAACACTGTACAACCAAACAAACTTCTGTGCAGCATTCTTTTCGAACTTTAACAAAAACACTATAGAACATTCTGGAGCATTATGAAGCTAAACAATTTCTGTTGAGTTTTTACTATTTTTAATATTTTCACTTTAAATTAAAAAAAAAACAGCAGAATTTTAACCGCGGGTATCATATAATCAATAGGTTGCACGAATTTTTTCAGCACATATACGGGCTGGAAAAATTCAGGCATTTTTGTACGTATGTATGTAGGTAATCCACCATGGGTGCACGGATTCACCGCAGTTTCTGCCAAAGTATGTGCTCACATGCATTCTTTAGATAATTAACTTGTTCGAAAAATCTCCAACGCAACGCGTACACAAACCCGGACCCCATGGCTTAGTATGAACTTTTATGTGATGAATGTATTACGTGTTTCTGTTAGTATATTTTGGTAGAAGGAATCAATCAGTTGCGCAACCAGTTGAAAATGTGTAACATCTTGAATGTTATACATTTACCTCAGGTATTCCAACATCCGTGTATATACCTGGCCAGCTGGCAACTGATTGAACCATCTAAAATATATGATTATATAATTTGAAAATAAAATTTACCCACGCCTGGCTACTCACAAACCAGACTCGCGCAACACTTGATCAGCTTCGTGATGTCAAATCTTCTTGGCCTTTTTTATATTCAGTGACAAACAAACAGATTAAAATTTTCTTTAGATACACCCTAACACACTATCGGCACCCTGCACCTTCTGTTGATTGCGGGGAGCCTCTGATTTGCCTTCGCACTTCAGCTTGTTTTACTCTGAGTTGTATCAGCCAACACACACTCCACACAAGCACACTCCCATTCGCTAAAGATTCATCCGACTTAGCGGATTTAGTAGGATGAATACTTTTTCGCTCTTCCACTCTTCTACATGAATTCTTCTTCGAAAATATTTTATTCATGCGATTGATGCCTCCACTAACACACGCGCAGTCCAACAATTTTGTGCCAATTTTCATCAAAGCAAGCTTTGAAAAGCAAATTAAAAACGAACCGTATCCCGCCTCCCGGATTGAAATCACAATTCAGCCGATACCACCATTACAATGAGCTACGTACACCTTAAAATAATCCCGAATGGATTCGTATTTTGAACTACTGGTTAACGAAATCTCAGCAAATAACATGCTAAACAAGCACCACCATTTTCCAATATGGCGAAAACCTTCCATGAATCCATTTGCGTGCAAATTAAGACGCCATTTTTAAAGCGTAAAACTATCGCTTATTTGCGCACTTCCCACGTAATTTTCAGCAATTTCGGCTTCATTTTTCGAAGAGATCTTAATCCATCTCGCGTTCTCAACTTTTATGTTGTTCTTTCACCACTTCAAATAATTCGGCACCTCACGCGTCCGTTCTACAATTCGAAATAATGACAGGCGCGGGGGAGAGAAAAAAAAATCAACCGCTCTACTCGGAGGTCGCAGCGCAACTGGGAAAAATCCAGGCATTTTTGTATAAAAACCTGCAAAATCCCGACATTTTATCCCTGAATTGTCATAACTCGAAAGTTATTCTACAAATATTAAGAAAAAAAAAATAAAAATATTTATTATATCTAACTTATCGACCGTTTTTTAAATCGTATTTAAGACTTCCAATAACCATGTTTTTTTTGCAAAAAATTCTCGAAAAAATTTGTTTTATAGGCATAAACAAAATTATACAAAACAAAGTGCCGATGTGGTCTAGTGGATAGGCTGGCGCGAGTCTGGTTTTAGTATGCCAGGCGTACTGGGTTCGATTCCCGGTATCGGCAAGAAAACTTTTGGGTTCGAATCCCATGAGTTGCCGACAGGTAAGATGTGTTTCCTCATTTAATTGACTATATAATAAGAATGTTCAATCAGTTGCCAGCTGGCCAGGTATATACACGGATGCCGGAATACCTGTAAGTAAACTAGCCCACCTGATTCACTCGTTCTTCCAAAATAAACATACATCAACACAATACACTCACTCCATAACAGTTCATACGAAGCCATGGGGTCCGGGTATGATGAACGCGGTGCATTGGAGATTTGTCGAACTTAATAATCTAAAGAATGCATGTGAGCACATACTTAGGCAGAAACTGCGGTGAATCCGTGCACCCATGGTGGATAACCAACATACATAAACAAAATTATACAAAACATTTTTTTGTTTGATTTGGCAAATAAAGTGAATGAATCCGAGCTAAATCCGGACAACCGGGCAGGGACGGACTGTTTTCAAATTTTGCACTAAATATCCAGGCAAACCCGGATAAAAGCGGGCAATCTGGCATCCTTCTTATAACCCCTTTCTCAATGGTTTGCTGTCTTCGTTCATTTAAAACTACGAAACTGCAGTACTGCCAGGTATGTTTTATAACTGTTTACTTTTCAGTTTAATATCTAGTAGCGGACCGTACATGGTGGGAGAGTGTAGTCTTTTGCTCTGCTGTTTTTTACGAATATCGAATTTAAGCAAAGAAACCGATTCCATACCAATATTTGAAAAATTTGTTCATACTGACAATTGATTTCCAAAAAATTACTAAAACTATAGTTTTTGTATTTTTTAAGATTTCGTAGCAATGCAATCCTAGAGCCTTAGAAGCCAACAAGTCTCAGCGTAGTCGATAACATCTTTGTTTTCTTTACCAACTGTAACCAAATCATCTTGATCATCCAATAACATGGTAGATAAAAGATTATAGCAGTTCAATGTGTTAAAAGAACATATATCAAAGTTGTGTTTATATTAGGGTGAGTGCTCCTACTGTGGACCTAGGGCCTAATTTAGTTCTAAATTGCCGAAAATGGATTATCATTCATTTTGATACCATAGGATAAAGATACTCCTATGCACACAATAAACTCTTATTCTTCCTGAATCCCACCATACAGTTTTTTGCTATAAAAAGTCTTTCTGATGAAATTTTCAACGTTTTTAAAAATGTACCTCCTTGACAGTGATAAATCAGATAGCTCAATTAGTAGGGCGTGTTTTGATATATTGGAGTAAATAAGGAAAAATCTCGTTTTTTCACTACCCGAGCAAAAGTTTAAAGGGAAAATACTTTCACTGTGAAGAATATGAACCAAACTACCTATTTTTCCTAAAATAAATGAAAATCAATGGAAACCTGAAAAAATTTACGAAGGGTCCAAAAACAGGAAACTTTTGATTTTGATGTTCCATTTTTAGACCTAACATCGCCGAAGCTTTGATTGAGTACCAACAAGTCAATAAGGGTGCAAATTTTTAATTGGGGCGTGATTCAGAACCAATATTGAACTTTTCTAACATTTTCTGCCAGCTTTACGTAAATTAACAACAAGTAAGTGTTCATAAAAGTTTCAGCTATTGTTATGCTGCTAGAGTTGACGGGGAGTGAAAGTTTTTGAGATATTCAAAACAGTAATTTAAGTGTTTTCAATCGTTAAAAATCTGAATTACTTGTTTATGATAATATTTGATTGAAGATTACATTCTTAATGAATTCGTTTATTTAATTTCGAAAAATCAAACTTTTTATAAGAATGTTAGTTCTAGGTCCAATGAAAGGAACCAGTTCAGTACCAAAAAGGAACAGTAGGTTCAAAGTGGGAAATTTTGATCATCCATTTGAAAACTACCGCTTAATGGGTCCAAAGTAGGGCAACTAACCCTACTTTGGAATTAAAATAAGTGCATGCTCGTGATAAATACCACAAGCCAACAAAATTGAAAACTTCCGATGTGCAAAGAGATTTTAATAAATTTTCAGTCCCTCACTCCAATCATTCATTTTTTTTAAATTTTGGTCTTGTTTTCAAAATTACTCTTGAAAATAGGTATTATGTATGTATGTATGTATGTATGTATGGTTCCCCCATCGGTAGAAAGGTCCTGCCTATGGCTGTGTGGCTTGACCTTCGAATTTCTTCTAGGGCTTCCACGGTCCAATGGTTCGTCGAAGGAAGGCATCCAACCCTCAGAAACCTACAATGGCCGGCTACCCGTGCCGCTTGCAAAAATTTCTTCAGGTTATCCCCAGATACATTCCTTCTAAAATATAAAATGTTAATTAGTATGACAGTAAGGAAAACTACTGAGAAAGTAGTCTGAAATATAATTGTTAAAAATTTCAAAATATCTAATTTATATTTTATTTGTAAAAGGATACGCATCTGGAAAGAAAACTTCATTAGCATATATAATTTCAACAACGTGTCGGCAGAACACCAATAAAACTCGAACAACCAATGAACATAATAAAACAATAAAAAATTTAACTTTCAAATTGTTCAAAATATATCAAAACACAAAAAAAATGAATCTTGAAAATAGGTATTAATTCATAAAATAAATTTGTGCACTTTTTTTTGCAAAGCTTTGGAATATTTCGAATATTTTGAATGTGACGGTTTTCACTCAATTATCAACTTTTCCGAAGTCCACGAGTTATTTTGATTTCTGATTCATAGTTATTGATGTTTTTTTATTTTTTTTTTCTAAATCTAAAAAAAAAATGGAACGGAATTTTAGAGAAATTTTTATATAAATTTAATTTTTGGTTTTTTTTTTAATCATCAGTGATATAGTTTCACAGGCTTCCACAAAGTTGTAAAATGAGTTAAAATCTTATATCGAATATTAAATGACTATTTTTTGAAAGATGTCCTGAATACAACAACCTATACGACTTATCAATTCAAAATTCTAAAAATTGTAGAAATTTTTTTTCTCAATGTTGTATTTCTTGAACAAGATCATCTAAAGATGGGATACATGACATCTGAAACTTCAACCTAGAATTTCGTGATATGAATAATATTTTTCACTCGCAAATATTTCATTTAAATGATGGATCAACTAACTAACAATTATTCTAAATAATATAACCCTAAATTATTCGTAACCTGAATGAGATATAGAAATTCAACGGAAATTGGGCTTTTCGGCTTATACCAATCAAACTGCAATATCTCAGAAATCAGGCGACGTTCATTATTGAAATTATTCATTGTGGTTTCCCAAACATAAATCTAGAACGCGTTAAAAATTTGGATAGATTATTCGATTCAGTTAAAAATTACGTGTGGTGTAACATTCTTGACCTGTAAATGCGATTTTTATAGAATTTTGGACGATTGTTTGCATATGAAATAATATATTTCCTATCCAATTCACAGGAAATTAATTTTTTATAATTTTTTTCCAAATAACAAGATTTTGATTTAGAAACACGAATAAATCTTTTGATATATTTAACTTTTCGTTATCACAGCAGCCAGAAATTTTTAGACCTATTGATAGAGTGAAAATATATTGATTCCCTGATGCTTCCGAATTTCTACAGAAATAACATTTTTCAGTTCAGGTCAAAAATATAGTACTTCGCGTTATTTTTTTTTTTATTCAATTGAAAGAGTGTTTCATAAATTTGATACATGTTAATAACAATCAAACGACGTTCTCCAAAAATTATCATGGAAATTGCTTGATAGAGAGACAGAATTCAACGACGAGGACATTGTCAGATGATGGATATCAGAGGATGACAAATATCAATTCAACAAAAGGGTATGGGTATTATGCTATAATACCTTGAAAGTAAATTTTGTCAAATAAAAGTGTAGAATGCCAAAATTTGGGACTCAATTTTTTAATGTGGATATCGTTATCCTGCAAGTAAAGCTTTTACTGTATCTGTAGTGACACCTCGTTTTACCACCACTTTAAAATACTATTTTTTGGTGTCGAATAAGATCAAAATTTGGTATCGTTGTGGTTTCAAATTTCCTCGTAAAAGGCTGCCAAAACGAAGTATCAAAAAACTGTCAGTGAAACCAAAATCATAAATAAAATTATGTTATAAGCGGAGTTCTTCCAAAATTGATTTTAAATCAAACATAATAGAATATTGTTTCTTATGCAATGATACCTTAACGATACCTAATTTTGTCCCATTTAAAAAAAATAACCATAATGATGCCTTGTTTGGCAATCGTAGAGTTATCGACAGCTTATTGTGCTATCGTTCAGCTATCGATGCTTTACTTTGGTGTTGGTTTGCCATCATATTTGAATATATATATTGATACTTCAATGAAATTTTGATTTTGCCATCGGGAGAATTGCTAAGTTGCTAAATATGCTATCGTTTTGGTATTGATATCGATTTAGGCATCCAAATGTGCTCGGGAATTTAGAAAAAAAAAGCAATTTCTTCGTCAATGATGAGGCAATGAGATTATTTCAGATTTCTCGGCATTGAATGGCTCTGATATCATTATCACTCGGACAGAAAAAAAATCGTTTGCCAAAGTAGAATCAATCCAGGTTGCAAAACCGCGTGCAAAAATTATAACGGAAATCTGGAACTTCAAACTTTTTTTTTGTAAAAAGAAACTTTATTTACTTTATTTGCAATAAGGTTGAGACTTATGTAGTTGCGATAAGATTCAATTCAAAATGAGGGTTAAATTATTGGTTTCTTGTTTATTTTAAATGTTAAAAGGATCACACAAAATTTTTAGCGTTAAATCGAAATACACGGATATACGAGTCTACTTAAAATTGAATGTGCTCTGTATTTCAAATGCAAAAATGGAGCAGGTAGATGCAGGCCTTTCAGAAAATTGTGATTTCGACTCAATTGACAGTCGCGTTATTATCTAGGGCTAATGTGAACATCTTAATGTGAATCTTTAATGAATGCTCAATTTTAATGTCGTGAATGATGCATTAAGATGTTTCTCAAATTCTCTTTAACCACAATCAATGTTCACTTTGCTTTCCTTAACATCTTAAATTTTATCCGACTCGCAAGAAAGATCTTCGCTTTTTAACAACACTTTACAGACGATCTTTCACGTGACTTATCCTGATTCATTAACTCTCAGAGAAACTCTGAAAACCGAACAAACACTCTCAAAACCGTCATGGTCTTCTATCCAAACAGTTTTTCCCACTAATGATAACACTATCTCATCTTACAGCACAGTTGCCAGCAGAGATGCCAATGTACCTGATTTTTCAGAATTGGTCTGATTTTTGAAGGTCTTTCCTGATAACCTAATAAGCCACGTTTTTTCCCTGATTTTTGGAAGTTAGCCTAATTTTGCTGATTTTTTGGTTTTAGCAGAAAGTTTGTACAGATCCCTTCAAAACCCAATAGAAATTCAGTGCCTGCTCATCGTCATTCCAATCTTGAACTCAAAAACTTCACACTCTCTTAGATTCAAATCTTCTATCAATGTTTTATAAATGGTTTTTGAAGATTTTGACGTCCTGAACTCGAATTTTTTGTCAGATTTTGTCCATCGCATCCAATTTATCTGAAAACGTTAAAAAAATCAATAATAAATCAATCATTGATATAACATAATTATTTTTTTACACTTCTTTGTTGAAGACTACAAAGCGTTCTAACTTATGCTTTGAAAAATATCTATAATTTATTTTAGTTTGAAATTTCATCGGAATTACGTTTCAACAGAGGGAAAAAATAAATAAAATTTCTTTAACTTCAAAGTCAAAATTACTTGCAATCTTTGGGAAAGTTGATTGTTGCGTTAAAACTTTAATTTTTAAAATCATGTTTTATCCTACAGTTGCTGTTTATCTTAGTTATTGCGAAACTCCTTATAAAAAGCTGGAAGTTTCTCGGTTAAACATATCAAGTTTTCGCCCAACAATCATCCAATTGCATAATCTTTTAAATAAAAAGTATGGAAACGGAATAAATTATTGATTAACGTTTCAAAGTCAGAAACTTAGGCAAATGTACTTTTGAATGAAAATTTCCATAAAAATCAAAATTTTTGTTTCAAGTTTCTAGAACTGTTCTTGCGTATCTTTTGCTACGAGAACTTTGAAATCTGCCAGATTTAGGCTTTACTTGGCGAGAACTACTATGAAGAATTTTAGCAAAAGGCTTTGATAAGTATCTCAAATATTAAAATTTGAATAAAAAAAGCCTGTTACCACAAAAGCATCGACTTATGCCATCATGGAAACCAAATCAACAAGTGAAAATTGGGCATTTTTCGTCAGGCCCACGAGCTATTAACACCCTACTCAAATGTTCTCTTGAAAGTAATTGATGAGTAATTATTTACCTATAAATCAGAGAATAATTTCAACATATAAAGAAATACTTTAAAGTCGAAAAAGTAAGATTTTCAAACAACTGCCCAATCACACATTTAAAAAACGCTATATTTCGTCAGTTAAAAGTGTTGAAGCTGGTGTATCTTTGATTGGAATTATGAATATGAAATAAACAAAATATCGCGTTTTAAGTTTGCGGTAACTGTAAGCATGTAGCTGCTCCATTACAAAAAAAATCCTTATATTCCACGCGGCACCCCCTAGGTGAAAAAATGACTTTCTGAAAGTTTCAGGTCATTTGGCAGAAGCATGAGCTAGCGCAAAGAACTTAAAATTTGTATGGAGATTTTCGGCTAAAAGTATGAAAAATCTGCATACTTTCACTCTTTGTGTTCTAAAATTTGTTTCCAGTATGCTAGAAAGCTCAGAACTTCAGGAATTGTAGTTCAGACAATAACAAACAAGTTTGCAGAAGATTGTGACGCGATACGAGTTGACTGTAATAAGTTATCTGCAATTGAATGTGTGATTTTTTCGCATTTCTTTGATATATCGTGAACGGTGTATGAGCTAATAATCGCACTAACTTGATCGCTTTGTCACACAATGAGAATAACGAATAGAAAATTTGTGTCCTCGGCAAAGTTACGAAAAAAAAGCTCTGACAAAATGCAAAAAAAAAATCTCACATTCAATTGCAAATAAATCATCACAGTCAACTCGTATCGTGTCACAATCTTCTTCAAACTTGTTTGTTATTGTTTGAACTACAATTCCAGAAATTCTAAGCTTTCTATCACACTAGAAACATATTTTAGAACACGAAGAGTGAAAGTATGTCGATTTTTCATACATTTTGCAGAAATCTCCATACAAATTCCAAGTTCTTTGCGCCAGCTCGTGCTTCTGCCAAATAACCTGAAACTTTCAGAAAGTCAGTTTTTCACCTAAATTCATCAATCTCAGGGGTGCCGCGATGAAAAAAATGTTGTTTAAATTTTTCCATACAAATTTAGGCCAGTCTAAGTACCTTATTTATCAGAATTATGAACGGTAATGTGTATCAGCTCCATAACATTTTAAAACGTTGGCCAAAACAGGCAATCAGCTCGATCATTTTATGTTAGCCTGATTTTCCCTGATTTTCATTTTCAAGGTTCCCTGAATTTTGGAAAAAAAATTGTTGGAAACCTTGTTTGCCAGTTTTCTTTCCGAACTTGATTCGAATATTCTTAGATGTACTTAAGGTTAACACAATATAATAATGTTTTTATCCCATTGAAGATTTTGTTCAAAAACAACTAGTTCTATAAAATGGTTATTATATATTTAGATACCCTACTATTAACTATGAATATTTCTTTACAACCTCCAATATTCTCTACAATTTAATTTGAAAAAAAAAACAAATGAAGCAGCGTTTGGACGAATGATTTAAGTGAGAATGTCCCAAAAGAGATACAAAAATCTCTAGACAGACATTGACCCAAATTATCGGATAAAAATGCGTCATCAATTGAGTAAAATTTTGTTTTATATTTTAATGTAAATAGATACTCAAACATAAATATATTCAGCTTTAAAATCTAGAAGGAGCTTAAAGTGGGTATAGTGCAATAAGGAACCCTTTCCTAGCCCTAGCCTCAACCGGGTAATTTTCCGAACCCTAAGACACGAACAAGTTCTTCCATCCCATGACACTAGGTATATGGACTCAAACCGTACGGCTAGTTGGACATTTGACCGAGAGGCTCGATGCCAAGAAAACCCGTCGTAGCAACGAACGTAAAGGGGTGCAATCGATTTGAATAGAAACGAGCCCAGCTTTCTGTATCATACTATCGAAGGGTCTACTGTTGTAGGTTACAAGACAGCTTGAAGAACAGAGAAGCAGGGATAGGGGCAAAAAATCTAATAAGATTAATTTTGCTCACGTAAGTTTTAACCGGCACATGATGTACCTCAACTCAACCAATTCCCCTTTTCCCTTCTTTGTATTAGATTTGCCTTCACGTCTTGAAGTTTTCCGTTTGGCTTCTGACTTTTCAGAAGCAATCTGAAGCTGGGCAGAGGCCCAAGAACGACAAACGACGACGATTGCCTATAGTAAGTTAGTTAGTTAGCCAGCAACCGGGCAAAGTTGCAGCTACTTATGGAGAGCGGACGACGACTGCGAACTGGATGCTGGAGATTGAAGATTTTATTTTTTTGAGCTCTTTCCATTGGCCCAAGTTAGTTTCGTACATCTAACAGTAATCTGCTTATGAACGATGCTGCTTCGGCATAGAAGGTACCTACCTATAGAGTTAAAATTGAGCCTACATATAGATAGAGACCCAGTCAGTCAGTAGTTAGGGCAAGTAGTGTGATGGCAAAATGGGCCTTCTTCTCTCGAACAGTCGTGTTGTATCGACAATCAAGCAGCAACGTGACTATACGGCGAATGATAGACGAAGCTTCACCGCGTCTTGTTTCTGATTTTGCCCTACCGAGTCTAGCTAGAGCTACATTATATAGTAGGTCTAATTCTAGGTTCCATAACCGGTTTTTTGAAAGTGACTTAACGATGGCAGAAAACCTAGAAAGACGAACTATAGCGAACTCGACGAAACTGGATTGTGATAAACATTGCCTCGTAGAGGCTGGACTAGAAATTGTTGTTCTAGATTTTCTTAAGGCAAATCTATCCTAACCTAATAAAAAGAATAAGATTTGGGTTCTGTATCCTGGGGTCAATTATATTATTTTGCAATATTTAAAAAAATGAGTCATTCAGAATATTTTACAAAAACAGATAACTCGACAGCCAAAGAGTGATTGCTTAAACATTTTATGCACTAGTAAACCAAACTTAACCCTACATTTCATGATTTTTTATTTTTCCTTGAAAATCTTTTTTAACAGTTGGAAATGACCATACATTAATTGTTGCAAATTTGTTACTTTATGAAACGAAGGGTTAAAGATCACATCGAAGTGATATCGAGTCACAAAAACATCACAAATATGACAAAAATGACAAAAATGACAAAAATGACAAAAATGACAAAAATGACATAAATGACAAAAATGACAAAAATGACAAAAATGACAAAAATGACAAAAATGACAAAAATGACAAAAATGACAAAAATGACAAAAATGACAAAAATGACAAAAATGACAAAAATGACAAAAATGACAAAAATGACAAAAATGACAAAAATGACAAAAATGACAAAAATGACAAAAATGACAAAAATGACAAAAATGACAAAAATGACAAAAATGACAAAAATGACAAAAATGACAAAAATGACAAAAATGACAAAAATGACAAAAATGACAAAAATGACAAAAATGACAAAAATGACAAAAATTACAAAAATGACAAAAATGACAAAAATGACAAAAATGACAAAAATGACAAAAATGACAAAAATGACAAAAATGACAAAAATGACAAAAATGACAAAAATGACAAAAATGACAAAAATGACAAAAATGACAAAAATGACAAAAACGACAAAAACGACGAAAATGTCAAAAATGACAAAAATGACAAAAATGACAAAAATGACAAAAATGACAAAAATGACAAAAATGACAAAAATGACAAAAATGACAAAAATGACAAAAATGACAAAAATGACAAAAATGACAAAAATGACAAAAATGACAAAAATGACAAAAATGGCAAAAATGACAAAAATGACAAAAATGACAAAAATGACAAAAATGACAAAAATGACAAAAATGACAAAAATGACAAAAATGACAAAAATTACAAAAATTACAAAAATGACAAAAATGACAAAAATGACAAAAATGACAAAAATGACAAAAATGACAAAAATGACAAAAATGACAAAAATGACAAAAATGACAAAAATGACAAAAATGACAAAAATGACAAAAATGACAAAAATGACAAAAATGACAAAAATGACAAAAATGACAAAAATGACAAAAATGACAAAAATGACAAAAATGACAAAAATGACAAAAATGACAAAAATGACAAAAATGACAAAAATGACAAAAATGACAAAAATGACAAAAATGACAAAAATGACAAAAATGACAAAAATGACAAAAATGACAAAAATGACAAAAATGACAAAAATGACAAAAATGACAAAAATGACAAAAATGACCAAAATGACAAAAATGACAAAAATGACAAAAATGACAAAAATGACAAAAATGACAAAAATGACAAAAATGACAAAAATGACAAAAATGACAAAAATGACAAAAATGACAAAAATGACAAAAATGACAAAAATGACAAAAATGACAAAAATGACAAAAATGACAAAAATGACAAAAATGACAAAAATGACAAAAATGACAAAAATGACAAAAATGACAAAAATGACAAAAATGACAAAAATGACAAAAATGACAAAAATGACAAAAATGACAAAAATGACAAAAATGACAAAAATGACAAAAATGACAAAAATGACAAAAATGACAAAAATGACAAAAATGACAAAAATGACAAAAATGACAAAAATGACAAAAATGACAAAAATGACAAAAATGACAAAAATGACAAAAATGACAAAAATGACAAAAATGACAAAAATGACAAAAATGACAAAAATGACAAAAATGACAAAAACGACAAAAACGACGAAAATGACAAAAATGACAAAAATGACAAAAATGACAAAAATGACAAAAATGACAAAAATGACAAAAATGACAAAAATGACAAAAATGACAAAAATGACAAAAATGACAAAAATGACAAAAATGACAAAAATGACAAAAATGACAAAAATGACAAAAATGACAAAAATGACAAAAATGACAAAAATGACAAAAATGACAAAAATGACAAAAATGACAAAAATGACAAAAATGACAAAAATGACAAAAATGACAAAAATGACAAAAATGACAAAAATGACAAAAATGACAAAAATGACAAAAATGACAAAAATGACAAAAATGACAAAAATGACAAAAATGACAAAAATGACAAAAATGACAAAAATGACAAAAATGACAAAAATGACAAAAATGACAAAAATGACAAAAATGACAAAAATGACAAAAATGACAAAAATGACAAAAATGACAAAAATGACAAAAATGACAAAAATGACAAAAATGACAAAAATGACAAAAATGACAAAAATGACAAAAATGACAAAAATGACAAAAATGACAAAAATGACAAAAATTACAAAAATTACAAAAATTACAAAAATTACAAAAATTACAAAAATGACAAAAATGACAAAAATGACAAAAATGACAAAAATGACAAAAATGACAAAAATGACAAAAATGACAAAAATGACAAAAATGACAAAAATAACAAAAATTACAAAAATGACAAAAATGACAAAAATGACAAAAATGACAAAAATGACAAAAATGACAAAAATGACAAAAATGACAAAAATGACAAAAATGACAAAAATGACAAAAATGACAAAAATGACAAAAATGACAAAAATGACAAAAATGACAAAAATGAAAAAAAATGACAAAATTGACAAAATTGACAAAATTGACAAAATTGATAAAATTGACAAAACTGACAAAGTTGACAAGATGAACAAACAAAGACGAAAATGACAAAATTTACAAAAATCACAAAAATGATAAAAACGATTTGAACGACAAAAAACACTCAAATGACAGAAACTTTAAAATTTGCATTAATGATAGGGAAAATTTTTTGATAAAAAAAAAAAAATGCTTTATAGCTCTTTGATTTCCATTATGGTATGACAATATTTTTAAGTTTCGTGACTTGCATTGTTTAGGATCATCCAAACAAAACAAATATATTCTGGGACTCTCAATAACCTCCTTAAATCTTCAATTTTGCATCATTTCTTCTTGCATCATAACTCCCAATTATACCTTGAGTGTCAATTTGACACTCCTCTCTTGAAATGGCCATGTCTTTCTTGTTATTCTACCAATTTTTATAAAATTTATAGATTTAGAATCCTCGTAATGTTCCTCAAATTTAATTTCCCGACAATTTTTAGCAATAGAGCTTCAGTTTTTTGTAATACAAAGTTTAAGAAAAATATATCCAAAAAGACATACTTCAGAAAATATCTGTTAATCAGCTACGAAATGCTCAAAATAATTTAATTTTATGTCAAAGATAGCTGAAGCAATAATATATACGTTGAGAACAGAGATATATTTTTTTAAAGTATTGCTGCATCATTAAACTTTATTAATGCGGAAATCTTTTGTTACTATATTCCAAATTGACAAAAACTTCAAAATAGCTATCTTTGAAAATTCAACCAAAATTCCGTATTTTGTATTTTAAGAATCTAAATTTATCGAAATGTGTCAACTTCCAATCACATTTCCAAAACTTATCCGCTGTGACTTACTCATCAGAGCAATCGAAAGATTATCTTTAATTTGACAACGGTATAAGAAGAGTTCAGATACCGGTATTTCGATAGCAACTTACTATCTTCTCCAGTGAGCGTTTTCGATTGACTCACTGAAGTTACTTTGAAAATTTGAACGTTTCTTATAACGTGGTTAAACTAAAGGGAATCTTTCGAGTGCTTTGATTCAGAAGAATTATTCAACCAAATAGGATCGCATCGCAACACATATTAGACTATGACTTAAACAATTTTGACGGTTTATTGATTGAAAAGTACACCACTTCTTAACATTTTCTTAAAAAATATTAAAAATCTAAAAAAAAATCCTTGTGCGCAATATTTAACTTTTAACTTCAGCTTTCGTGGGTTTATTACCCACAAAGTTTTATTTTGAGCATTTCGAAGCTGATCTTCCATTTTTTTCTAAAGCATATTTTTCGGATTTTATTTCATAGACTTTGAATAAAGAAAAACTGAAGTGTTTTAGCTGAATGTTGTCTGAGTAACACATTTGAGTTACATTACGAGGTTAAACTATAATTTTTAAACAAATCGATTGAGAAACACGACAGATAAAGCGGTTTTAGTCATAAGTAGCAAATTGACACACCAGGGATTGTAACAAGTAAAATTTATTTTGAACAAATGAGGGTTGACAATTGCTTAATTAATTCTTCCATACAAACGGGATAGCTTAAAACTTTTGGACTTCGACAAGATTGAGTTTAATATCACGAAGATCACGAAGGATTTTTTTAATGAGAATATTTTTTTTAATCCCAATCTAACATTAAGTTTATAGCTGTCAAGAAACATTGCATTACACTTGTTTTCATATATCTTCGCTCAAACCACATTTGCATAGTGCCAAGTGAGGGTTAATACAAAACTGTTCGAAAGATAAATTGTGCAAATTTGAGTTGAGTATTTTTTTGGTTAACTAGAAGAAAGGAATAAAAATTTAAAAAATTTGAAACGTTATCCTAACTCGATGTTTCGTTCTATATAAAATAAAATCGTTCCTTTTCTTCACTTTGATAGCAAACTATGGATTAAAATCGGCACAAAAAAGAAAACTGCTGGGCAGTTGAAGCAAGTGAAGCTGATAAACAACAAAACGGGGAGAAAAAAAAGCATTGACAAACCGGTTCTGGTGGGAGGCAACATTGAAATATTGATTCCAGTTGATCATGATCATCACAAGTATGACTCCACTATGAATGGATTTTTAAATTCGTACCATTATAAAAGCACTAGCTGACCCGTTGTGCTTTGCTACACCTTCCGGAAATAAATGTAATTTGAGAAAATTTATTAAAATTTAGATTTTAGAGAGCTGCAGTTCTGAATAGCAATTCAAAGATGGTATATATTATTTACTGAAACTTGATCTCTAAACTCCTTTTTCAAGATCTGAAATTTGTACTCTGTACCCAAAAAAACCTTTTTAAATATGGTCCCTTCTTTGAAATACTCTTTATCTTAAATTTCCATGGGAGCTCTCCCATCTTTTTCAATTTTGTCCCCCACTGCTTGAAGAAGGTAGGCAAATTTAACCGGCTCGATACCCAAACAGCACTTATCATGGTAATGAAAAATATATTAAAATAGTTATGTATTAAATACAGTGCAAATTTCATTTTTTTAAATAAATTTTCTACGGTAAACATATAAATATTTAAAAAATATCAGTTGCATCACTAAATAAGTTCTCAGCGTTTTTTTTTTTAATTTTTTATTTGAAAGTCAAATATTCAAAAATGTAGGCAAAAACAAATTTCTAAGTTAACATTTGTCCCGTATATTGGGGCAAGTGTCAATGCAAAGCTTATTTACAGATGCGTCAGAGTAATGGCTTTAAAATGGATTTTATACGAATTCCTGTTTTTTGTTTTATCAAGTTTCACAGTATTCCTGTAATATAAATTTATGTTTGTTACTCCACTTTTAACGAATGCTATTCAAAGGGAATGACCTTAATTACAAAGACATTTAAGAATTTTCAATATCCGCTGCAGTTTCAACATTCGGAATACCCTTTCTGGTCTTTCCAACATATTGAATCATTTTAAAGATGAATTTCTTAAAAACTCGACGTTTGCCCTTGCCCCACCGTGTAAGTTGACAGAAGGGAATATTGTTTTTAACACTTTAAGGGTAAACTAAAAATTTCTCTTAAAAATTTTGCGTCCAGTTGAATATCAGTTCTAAAGTCTCGCTTTTCAAAAACGAATCGGATCAAAAGTCTCTTTTATGCAGCCATGTAACACAAAAACACTTTTTCAAATAAAAAGCTCCCATTTTCATTTCTAAATTCGTTTCAGTTGTGTATTTGGGCCCAAGTAAAAATTTCTAGAGGGAAACATAATTTTTAATATTTTTTAACAGAAAAAGTTGAACGTTTGAACATGTTCTAATGTTCCTTGAATGAAAAGTCGAATGCTACCTACATTAACACGAACTAAATATGGAAGTATTTTTGCAAATCTTTCAGTTGGTTTTGATTCGATTGATAAAATACCAATCCGTGTCACATCTAGGCGTCATTTATTACCACGTGCTGTGTACAAATCAAATAAGCAAGAAAAAAACACATCTAGGTTGCATATCGCCCCACATGTTTGAGAAACAGGCGCCTTATGTTGAATTTTCCAGCAATCAATGAACAGTGTGCTTTGGTTACTATCCTCTTGCAACGACGTTTGCTCGCCCATGGATACGAAAAACAAACCCCAGGTTGAGAAATACGCGCCAAAATATTCCCAATGATCAGTATGCTATGCCTTGGTTACTATCCTTTTGCGACGTTGGCTCGACGCCTCGACCTTGGAGACGAAAAACAAACCGCCCAAAGGAAGAAAAAATCTCGAGAAAATGGATGTCATGACTTTAATTTGTTCCAAAAAACTACAAATTTTGTATGAAAGCCTCCCCTCCCTCAAGTCGGATGGAGTTTTGACAATTACAGAAACCATCCCCGGCCACAAAAACCCTCAGATGCCAATTTTGACGATGATCGGTTCAGTAGTTTCCGAGTCTATAGGGAACAGACAGACAGACAAACATTCATTTTTATATATATAGATGAAATAACAGTTCAATATTATTTTTTTAGGTAAATAAACTCCTATCTAACTAAATTTTTAAAGGAGATGGAAAATTTAAGAAAAAATGAAAAATCGAAGAAAGGAGGAATAAAATCCGTAAATATTATACATTTTGCAAAAAAGAGCCGTCGGTTAACCGTTCTTTTTTTTGGAAAATTCGTGATATGTATTTCTTTACTATAATTTCACAAGTTTCTTTCAAATTTTCATCATCTTTAAAAAAGTTCAAAATTTTGGTTACGAAATGTATCGAAGACGTTATCAGAACAAATATTTGATTTTGTTAGAGTATCTCAAAATGTTTACCAAAAACAATAGATATTGACTTGGGTATAAATTTTTCAAATCAAATCATAGAATAATGAAAATTAACCGAACGTTATTGTCAAGAGTGATTCCATAATTAATCATACACAGTGCTAATGAACATCGGGACCTTAGCAGCGAATAACCTCCTAGTCATTACAGCATCTAATGTCTCAGGCAGCCTCGTGATAGGAACGATTGAACGTCGTCGTCCAACGAGAGATGCCCTGGGGCACCGAAAACTCAACAGAGCCATGCAACTCCTTGGTTGGCTTACATGACTCGAAATTAACAACTTCAGCATCAGCAACAGCAAGAACACGATGGATGGGCCCACGAAATCTCCTATCCTCGAATCTTGGTTTTGACTCAGGTGAGTCTCGAGTTTGTACTTTTAGGTGTACACTTCGCTATACCCAGTCTTCAACGTCTTCGTCGTCGTACTTTTGCCTTAGGGCACTCTGAATCGTATTACAATTTATGTATGTACGCCACCTCTAGTCTCCAATGCAGTGGTGAATAGTCGATTCAGTGAATTTACTTTGCTGGCTTCATAAAGCCAAAAAAAACGAAATTACTTTAAAGTGGCCTAACTTAGAGAACACCACGGATTTTTTTAACGCTTCATTAAATAAGTTGTTTTCAAATAGGAAAATTTTCTCTCGATAAATTTGTTGAGCCACGAGAACCATGTGAAAAATTTTGAGGTTGAAAGCGTGTTAAAAAAGCGGTGTTAGAAAAACTAAGAGAATTCTAATTGAATCTGCTCAGTTTTTCTAACATCGCTTTTTAAACACGGTTTTCACCAAAAATTCATTCAAATGTTTAAAAACCCTTTTTGTACTGGAAAATATAAAGAACGCACTTTTAATAAAAACAAATTGGAACTCTGTATAACCTGTGAAATAAAAGACTATCAATTATGTTTTTTTCGTATGAATCATAGAATTTTTCGTTCAAAGAATTGCATACGATACTCACTAGACCGCTGCAAGCTTTGTATGAAGATTTCCAATTTTAAAATTTTAACACCTCCCATAACTTTTTTTGGTTGCTTTTGCTGCTTGAAATAGCAATCACAATTTTGGATGCGAATCATCCAGTCCTGAATTAGCGCAGCGAGTTCTAATTTTTTAGGAAAATACGTACGGGAAAACAAAATTTTTCATTCAAAAATCACCAGAGATTAACTGAAAGTTAAAAAAAATATCTTTGAACGAAAAGTATTTTTTTTATTCTTGCAGTATATTTCATGTGAAAAAAGCACAAACCTAACTTGTACTCCAGAAAAGATATTAAAAAAAATCAATTTTTTTTTTAAATTTTGCGTTTTGGGTTGCTCATTTGATAAACATGTAACCAAAGGATGAGAATAAAAAATCAAAAAAAAAAGTTACTGTGCATAGTAACGGAAATTATTGATTTATATAACTTTTGCAAAAACATTCAGTGAAATTATTAAAAGGTATAGCTAACAAGATCTGCCATTTTTAAATACTTTTCAATGGATTCTGAATTTTTAATTTTTAATTGGTAATAACTTTTTTTGAATCGCTTAGCTACTGATCATGTTCGCAAGAAAAAATTAAGCTTAAAAATTTAAAAAAAATTCAAAACCGAAAATCAAGGACCAATTTCATTTCAAACGTTTATATCTATGTTATGATTAATGTGCACAAATTTCCTCTTCTATACAAATTTCCATCCTAAATTAAACATGTTGCGCTAACTCAGGAAACAACCAAATTATCTGAAATCTTATACTAATGCTTGGTGACCCAAAAGGCATCGAAAAAACATATGGGAGCAAAAAGTCATTTTTGGCAGCGGTCTTATACTCACACTTATACAGTATTGTATTAGCAATCAGTTTTCGTTAGGACAAAATGAAGTAGGCATGCACCTCAAAAAAACTTTACAGAACACTATTTTTCAGTTTTTCTTTTATGATGCCCTCTTCTTTTAAGTCCAGGGAATTCTTATCTTGTAAAAAAATCGACAAAACGATCCGTTTGCCATTATTAGGGTGTAAATCAATTAGATAATTTTGAAAAGCAAGTTTCCTTAAATATCCATATATGTAGGTCTCAGCTAGAGAAACTAGCTGACCCGGTGTGCTTTGTTTCACCTTTTAAAAATCAATAAAATGTGTGAAAAAAATGATTTGAAATAAAGTTTTGATATCTTTACAATGAGAACTGTAACATCAAATTAGAATAGCAATACAAATCAGATTAGATTCTCTAAAATGATGTTTTGATCTTAAATGGTTTTTTAATCATTTTATTAAATTTGATAATAAGAACTGGTTTTTTTTGCTTCTCTCCCCTGCAATGTGGAGAGGGTCCACGAACCGCCATAGTTTTCAAAAAACGTCACATGCCACACGAGCCTTCATTTGCTTGATAAATTTTCGATTTATACATTGTATATCTTCCTTCTTCCCGTTTCTTTCCTGAAAGACAGAGTGGTCTTGAAACATTGCGGACCAAATACGAGATATCTCATTTCTTTCGCTTGTCGCAAGTGTTTTCCTTCAAAACGCATAACTCAAATGTTAAGAGTTTAATAATTTTTAAACATTACTCAATAAAACAACACAACAATTTCGGTAATATCTAAAGGGATGCAAAATTTGAAGGAATCCAATCAGTGATCTCTGAGGTATAGATTGCTGAAATTTGGGGTTTCCCGTTTCAGATTTCATCAGAATCCTTAATGTGTTAAATTTCTCCTGGTTTCTTGAATTTGTTTTTTAATTATGCTGAAAAACTTGTATAAGAGCCATCTCTCCCAACCCCGTCTCAGCACTGTATGAATTCTCTCCAAGAAAAATATAATTAGAAGCGTTTCTCATACCCAATTAGTTTTTCTTTCAAAATTTGTTTCCCTTTGCTGGATAAATTCTCAAGTTATGCAAACAATTGTACGAAACACCCCTTTATCTCTCTAATTCCCCCACTGGAAGAAGATAAGGGTAAAATTTGTTTCAGTTTATTTGTATAAGTCTTAAATTAAGCGAAACAAACCTATGGTACCTCTCTGCTCCATCCTATCCCGCGAGAAGGATCGAATCATCTAAGAAATGTTTCTAGTATCTAAATATTCTCCTCTATTTGTTACCATCTTCTCGATGAGCACTCGAGTTATGAAAAAAAAGTTCTATGGGAGCTCCCTTTCCCCCTTCCTATCGCTCCAGTGAAAGAGAACAATCATAGAAAAAAAAAACAATTGTACTCAAATATTCTCAGCTATTCGATTTGAATTAGGAATTCTCGAGAGAGCCGAAATATTGTATGAAAGCCTACCCCTTCCTTCCCCTTTTCCGATTGAAGAGAGGGAGTGGTTCCGAAACATAAAAAAACTTTTCTCGTACTCATATATACTCCCATGACAAATTTGGTTTCGTATGTTCGATAAGTTCTCGAGTGCATTAAACTTTTTGGGAGACCCCTTCCCCCTTTTTTTACCAATCAGAGAGGGCGGACTCAAATAATCAAAGAACTATTTCCGTCACCCAAATAACCACCCATGTCAAGTTTTGTTCCAATTGCTTGATTAGTTCTCGATTTGTGCAAAAATTGTATAGGAGTCCCCCTCTCAATTTTCTATCATCACATTAGAAATAGGGAGGTGTTCATCTTAAAAATATTCATCCTACCCATGTACTCTCGAATGCGAAATGTGGTTACGATTGCATTATCAAGTCTCAAATTATTCAAAAATTGTATGGAAGCCCCACTCCCCCTTTCTTTCTCCATAATGGAAGGAGAGATGGGCTTCAAACCAACTTTAAATATTTTTTCTACCCACCTTCACATTTCAAAATTGGTTTCGTTTGCTCGATGATTTTCAAGCGTGTTTTGTTTTGTCAGTGAGACCCCCCTCCCCCTTTCAGGAAGCGGAAGGGGTCTCAAAATATAATAAAAACCTTCCCTGGCGTTCAATGTACCATCTGTACCAACCTATCGATTTGCACGAAAATCGGTTCAGTATTTTCCGAGTCTATAGGGAACAGACAGGCAGACAGATTGACAGGCAGACAGATTGACAGGCAGACAGACAGAAATTCATCTTTATTTACCACTTGCTGACCCAGTGTGCTTTGCTACACGTTCTAAAAATCAATAAATTGTGTGTAAATAATATCATTATACAAAAATTTTCGATATCTTTACAATGAGAGCATTCACATCGAATTATTATTGGAATACAAAGAAAATTAGATTCTCTGATATGATTTTTCTGAAATTGTTTTTCAATAATGGTTTTAAATTTGGTATTTAGAACACGTTTTTATTTTCATTTCTCCCCTGTAATGTGGAGGGGGGGGGGGGTCCACGAACTCTATTTTTCGTAACCAAATAATATCACATTTCATAACTATGGCTTCATTTGCTTGATAAGTTTTCTTCTTACCGTTTCTCCTCTGAAAGAAGGAGAGGTCTTTAGTCTTCTCATGTAAAATATGGTTTCTTCAGCTAAAAAGCAGAAAATTATACGATGAAACCTCTCCATTCCCGGCTCTTTACTGTATGGAATACCTCCTTTTATAAATACCAACATTTTTCGTACTCGAATACTTTTTCTTTGAAATTTGGTTCCATTTGTAGGATAAGTTCTCAACTTTTACCAAAAATTGTGCAGATCTACTTTTCCCCTCTTTAATCCTCCATTGGAACGTGAAAATGTTTTTTTAAATAACTATAGAAGCATTTCTCGTACTTCTTTACTCTCCGCTGTAAAATTTGGTGAAATTTATTTGATGAGCTCTTGAATTTATCAAAACAAACGTATGACAGGTCTTCTGTTTTCTATGTCGAGAGGGGAATCAAGTCATCTTAGAAATATTTCTGGTATTAAAATACTCTACCCAATTTTTTTCTTTATGCTAGATTAGCTTTCGAGTTATAAAAAAAAATTATGGGAGCTCCCCTTGGCCCCTTCCCTTTCCTATCGAATCAGTGAAAAGTGGAAGAAACCTTAAATAATTAAATTTTTTTTACTCAAGTATCCTCTGCTATTTTATTTGAATAATAAGTTCGCGAGTGATGCAAAAATATTGTGTGAAAACCTTTCTGTTTCGTCCCCTGGTTCCGTTGGAGAGATGGAGGGGTCTCGAAACATGAAAAAAAAACATTTCTCGTACTCGAATATACTTCCATGATAAATTTGGTTTTTTTTGTTCGAATAGTTCTCAAGAAATGCATAAAAGGGAGACTCGCCCCCCCCCCCCTTTCTTATCCGCCAGTGGAAAAACAGATGGGTCTTAAACATCGTAGAAACTTGACTCGTAGCCTCCTACCTTACTATGTGCAACTGGATTCATTTGCATGATTAGTTATCGAATAATGCATTTAATTGTATGGAAGACCGTCTTCCTTTTGTTTCTCACCAATCAAAGAGGATGGAGTCCCAAATAATCATAGAAACATTTTTCGTACCCGAAATAAGCACTCATGTTATATTTGGTTCCATTTGCTTGATTGGTTCTCATATATTTCAAAAAATTGTATGGGAGGCCCTCCCCCTTTTCTATTTACACGCTGAAAAAAGGGAGGAGTCATTTTTGACAGAAAAGTTATACTTATACACAAATATATGAAAAGCTATAAATTTTCAAACGATCTATTGTGATTTGTGTGTACATAAAGAGCATCGCAGAGATTTCGGTACAACCTTACTCATTCCGGATGCTGTCTAACAGCTGATTACGACTATTCAACTTAAAACTCTGTGTATCGTTAGCTCAAGGTTTCATAATTTTAGTGAAAATAAAAAGTATTTTCCAGGAAAAGCGCAAAAATATCGTACACAAATGGTGTACTTTCCCCAAAATTTCAATGAGTCAGTAGTTGAAAATGGAACAAGTAGGCATTTGAGTGGTCTAAAATGCGATGGAAGTATGGAGAGAAATGCAGGTTTGTGGACAAACAATATATTGACGCAAACCTGATCCGGTGGATAAAACTTGGGACCGGAAAGTCATGCGTGATATCGCCGGTGGGATGACTGCCTCAGTTCGGGATGTTGTCAGAAAAGTGGGATTACCTCTTCGAATTGTCCATCGTGAGAAGGTAAGATTGGGCATAAAGACCTATGTAAGTATAAGAAGCGGGAGAAGCCGAAGCGGAGTCAAAAACAAGCTGCTTCTGCCAAACCTCGTAATTTATATGATCAACTACTGTGTGGAAAATCGGTGTGAGTTATTATCGACGGCGAATTGAAAGTTTGATAACATAAATTTTTACCATTTATCGAAACATTGTAAACGAGTGAAAAATGCAGTCAAAATAATCGCAAATCAATCTGTGTTGAAGCTCATGAGCAGTCTTCTATCTAAAATTCGATCAATATGATTTCGAAAATTTTCCTTAAAAAATATACTAATAAATTTGCAAGCTCAGTTTCCTAGAATCAATTCTTGTATTCTAAAACCGTTTCTTGCCATATTTGATTCCCTTTTAACTTTTAGATTTCTAGTAATTCAAGAAATGGTAAGGGTCACCCCTCCTTTCTCCCTATATCCCAAATGTAAGGAGAGAGAGGTATTAAACCATCAGGGAAATTTTGTTTTACAATATGACCCTATGTCACATTTGGTTCTATTTCGAATTATTCAAAACATTATATGAGTGACACTCTCTACGCTTCTGATCTCACTACCAGAAGGAGAAAGGTGTCTCAAATGATCAGAGAAACATTACATGCCTTGTAAATAGATACGCTCCTATGCCACGATCTACACTTAGTTTTTTACTTATAGAAAATTAAAAATTCTGGCATGAGCTTTAACTTTTCTGATGTTCTTTAACTGTAGTTGCCGATCATGTGATTCACTTGAACGCATGACTCAAACTTTGTGGAAATTAAGACTGTTTGCATACTTTTGCATACTTCAATATGATGAATTTTGAAAGAAACTGTGCAAAATATTTATTTCTTTTTTTTTCTTGCATCGTAAATATCTCAAAAAAGCACTAATTTAAAAATTGGAAAAAAGGTCGGATAGTACTTTTTATCCTTTTACAATTTTGTTCGATAACTAGAAATAAGATACCATCAAAAGAAAATGTCTGATTTTTTAATAAATAATAATAATAATAAACTAAGTTTAACGTTGGAAGAGATTCCAAAAAAAAAAAATTATTTATTACTTGGACAAATTCTTGAGCTATGATTCTTGAAAGGATGGATGGAATATTTAAAGCAAAGCAGTACTTTTCTAAGATCTGCTCATTCGTTTAACAAAATGGCTCAAAAACAAGATCACTTAACGACTCCAATTTCTAAATAGGTTTCAGGGATGAAATCATGAACACAAAACTCCCTCGATTCCCGTTTTTTTGCTATCCACTCGGCCCTAGAAGGGGGCAGTAAAATAAAATCATAATAAACTATTACTTTCTAATTCAATTGAACGAAAAAGGTTACCCCATGTGCCGCGCTGCCGCCGCTGATGATGATGATGACGACGGCCAGGTTGGGTCGTGACAGTTCGTGGGGGGATAATGATGAGGGAAAAGGGAATCGGTTAGTTCCAAGTCCCATCAGGTGCCCAAGAGTTGGCCAGAATCCGTTGAGGAGCTATTATCGAATGGCTGTGGAACATCTTGGTCGTGAACGGATCGGTGTCAGGCAGAGGCGAGATTTGATATTTCACGCTGTTTGATGAGGGTTTGGTGCGGTCGAAGTGATGCAGAGAAAAACTACTCTTTTCAGTATAACTAATGCATTTGGGAGGAAATTGAGAGATAGTTTGGCTACCCCTTCAAGAGGTGACGGTGAATCGAGACGCAAAACCTGAGCTAAGCAAGGCGCACGCCTAGCAGGATAATCTAATCGAATGTTAAATGGCACGGAAAGTGCAAATCCGTGATACAGAAGCCCAAGAGCTTGATTTTTCTTTGGAGGTGCCCAGGATGAGAAGGTACAATGTATCTTAATAGCAAGGTACACTGCTGCAGCTGATTAAGGCAACTAAAATTTGCGACACTTATCCGAGACTGTTGGGACGTCCCTCGTCGAGTTTTGCTTCCTCCAATCGATCGATCGACCGATCGAAGCCAAAACTGGTTTTCTTGAATACGAACATCTCGATCAGAGCGAGTTCGATCGACTGACTCGAAGAAATTACTCTGTAATTTTCGATAACAGCCGTTGAGAGTTCACGGCATGCATTCAAGTGTAAGCCATTGAATGCTGAGATGGTGTAGCACAGGTAGCACACGCGGATTTTCAGCCAGCCAGCCAGCCACAGCCAATAATTACGGTAATGTGCCGCGTGAGTGTAGCGCGCAACTGGAAATGGAAAATTGAATTATAAAAAATAAAACGCCTTGTGTATCTGTCCGGGGAGTTTGCCGTTGGCTTCTATATTTTCACAATTCCGATTGCATTGCTGCTGCCGGATTTTCGATTAGCCAGTTTGGGTTTTAGGTTGGGTTAAGGAGTTTGCCGTATCGTCTCGATACTTACTAGCAACAGCAGCAGCAGCAGGTCATTAGTTACATAAAGTCACGTTCGCTGAGGCTAGCAGGCACAAGCACTGCTCCAAACCTCCACTTCTCAAGAAACTCCTAAAACTCGACGGATCCAGTTTTAGACACACCGTGTGGTGGACTCTCTTGAACTAGAGACAGGCAGAAACACACCGCCCCAAGAGCATCGAAACTAGCAAACCGCGCAGATTTTTAACGAAGAGTTGTTGCTGGCTTTGCCATTGCCTAATGCAAATGCCCCTTTCAGTTAAATGTGTGATGCAGCGCTGCAGTAGAAGGTGTTGCAATATTCATGAAATCGATTCTGGTTCTAATGGAGTTTAGTCGTGGCCCTTGCCAATTCTTCTAACTTGTGGACTTGGCGTTACAACTGTGTCGTAGAACTCATGTGCTAAGTAGGTACGTACTTTTTTACTAACTTTGATAGATGGGTGAAGGCACAAGGCAATTAAATCCGGAAATATTGGTTCATTCGAATAAAAAAAAACTTTAACAGGAGCTTTCCTTAAGAGTTTATTGCGAAGTTTGAAAAATAATTATTAGATTTGGAGGGCTAATTTAAATGTTATCTAGGAAAGTTTGAGATAATGGACAAACATTTTCAATATTAACCGGTGTTGATGGTGGATAGACGATGGAAAACTCCATTTGTCATAAGGTAGTGTCTATAGTTAGAAAAAAAAATCATAACACAAGGCCTCTAATAGAAAAACTACATCAACAGGCGGTCGATAAGTTTCAAATGAATAAATTATTCAATCAATTGATAAGAACGATTGAACAACTGAAGCGACATCTTCTGTGGGAATCTTAATTATCCTTCAGATGACAATTTATTGACAGAGGAGTTCCCAGGGCCACATCTCTAAATCAACAAATTTTACGGTTCTTACAGAAAGGTATAGTTTTCGGTCGGTTTTAGAGATCAATAATTATGGGTCTTGGAACTACCATTATATGAACCTATCGAAACAGCTCGACGATTTCTTACGATGTCTATGTATTTGTTTGTCTGAATATGAATTTTTAACCCTTTGTTTAAGACAAAAATGACAAAAATGACAAAAATAACAAAAATGACAAAAATGACAAAAATGACAAAAATGACAAAAATGACAAAAATGACAAAAATGACAAAAATGACAAAAATGACAAAAATGACAAAAATGACAAAAATGACAAAAATGACAAAAATGACAAAAATGACAAAAATGACAAAAATGACAAAAATGACAAAAATGACAAAAATGACAAAAATGACAAAAATGACAAAAATGACAAAAATGACAAAAATGACAAAAATGACAAAAATGACAAAAATGACAAAAATGACAAAAATGACAAAAATGATAAAAATGACAAAAATGACAAAAATGACAAAAATGACAAAAATGACAAAAATGACAAAAATGACAAAAATGACAAAAATGACAAAAATGACAAAAATGACAAAAATGACAAAAATGACAAAAATGACAAAAATGACAAAAATGACAAAAATGACAAAAATGACAAAAATGACAAAAATGACAAAAATGACAAAAATGACAAAAATGACAAAAATGACAAAAATGGCAAAAATGACAAAAATGGCAAAAATGACAAAAATGACAAAAATGACAAAAATGACAAAAATGTCAAAAATGACGCTTATAACAAACTTTCAAACATCGGTTTTGGACTATGTGTAGAGGTTTGAGCCGTGTTTTGATAGCAGCTCCTCTGACGAATACCAGGTATTGAAGCTCAGACTGTACAAACGCATGGTTGATGGATCACATGACAGGGTCTTCCTCGTTGTAAAGAAGGCAGCTGTTGCCAGCAAATAATCGTGGTTTTCCATGGAGTTTCAAATTCTGAAAATTTTTACGTGAATTGTGAACAACAGAAGACTTAAATTACTTTCTTAAGGCACCCTCACATTGAGAGGGCGGAGGTTTCATTCAAAATCGTTTAGCATCGCGTACTGGTTTCGATTTGAGAAGAAACTTTTTATTATATCGTCCATAATCCAACCATGTTAAATAATTCAACAATGTGACAAAATCATGAGCCATAATAGAACTCTGTAACACAAACACAAACTCTGTATCAAAAACAGAACATGCAACACATTCTGATCAAGTGAATTTGTATGACTATGATCGGATCATACAACATAATCTGACTATGCAACATGATACTACCATGTGACATTATCTGGCCATACAACATAGTCCGACCATTCAACAAAGTATGAACATGCAACATAATCGGATCATGCAATGTGACCATTTGACATTATCCGTCCATGCAACATTATTGGACCATGAAACATAATCCAACCATGTGACAAAATACGATTATGTGACATATTCCAACCTTGCATCATAATCCGATCATGCAACATAATCCAACCATTTTTCGGGGTTTCTCTTGTTGATTTTGTTCGGTGATGTTTTTAATTGTAATTAATTGTAATTAAAACAAATTTTTTTCTTTCAACATTTATTTGTAATAAATATAGTTTCTGAAGATGGTCGAATCAAGTAGACCAAAACGTTAAACTAGCGAATTTTTTTAAAAACATCACCGAACAAAATCAACAAGAGAAACCCCGAAAAATTACATACAGCGGTGATTTAAATGGTCGTGAATAATCCAACCATGCAACATAATCTGACGATGCTAAATAATTCGACCATGCAACATTATTAGACCATGCAAC